>NC_047510.2:33258180-33322636 GCF_902827115.2 Pseudochaenichthys georgianus | reverse complement strand
TCCCGGGGTAATTTAATATTCTCGGATATGTAACCAAATGAGCAGGGAGGCGTGTGACGCAGTGGCCTAGTGCGTTGGTGTTCCGATCAGGGGGTTCAAACCACACTGCAGTCAGCATGTCGCCCAAATTGCTCCTGTGGGGATTGTCCACAGTATGTTAGTCGCTTTGGATAAAAGCGTCCAACAGGTGACATGTCAGAACAGAAGCAAAGTGAGATACTAAAGACTTATCTCCAGGACATTAGCACCAAAAAGAGTTTCAAAGGCATACTCAATGATATTGGTAGGTTATTTTATTATTAATATTTGTTTGTTACATACTGTATATGTGATGGATTATATGCAGGGAGGAGGTCAATATTGTACCTCTCGTTGCACAGTATCCCTTACTTAACAATCTCGGAAATGTCCAAATCAACCAATCATATTTCCTTCACATAAACATTATCTTTTTTTCCACAAGAGGCGTACGATAAGTACTAGGGATGCATATCGTTGACTTTTTTACGATAGCACTGAACGATACTCAACCGATACATATCGTGATACTTTGAAAATGTATCATCCCACAATTACTCCCATGAAGCGCTTTACGATATAGTTCACATGTCAAATGAATATTAAATTCAGTTGTGGGACTTCTTGGACCTTTCAGTGCTGAACAAACAATGAAAGATACATAAGAAATATAAAAGATATTCCATAATCGGGTTTCTTCATAACACATCAGGTGTGCCGCGTGAATAGCACACCTGATGCAAAACAGACCGTTATAGCACCGTTATGATTAAGTTAAACCTGAGATTCGACTCGAGAACAAATACATAATAGAATAAAGGTCATGAGATCTCGGCATTGCATAAACAAACAAATCTCATATTTAAAATACATTTGCCTTCACTGGTGAGAGCAAACAAATCCCACCACAGTTCATTTGTGGGACTTACCTTTCTAGTATCGAACAAACAATGAAAAATACATAAAATATGAAGAAAAACGATTATGCAATCTAATTTATAACACCCGCCATCACGGGCCACGGACTCGCTTTGAAATGTATTAAAAAATAAAAATAATTTTTTTTTTTTTTTTTTTTCAAGTATCGAAACCGGATCTGATTTCGGTACGGTATATCGTAGCCACCAGTAACCGGTATTTCGGTAATACCGGTATGCATCCCTAATCAGTACTAGTTTGAATGTTACTGATGGAACAATGACTTAACTTTTCTCATTACCCAGACTTTCAAACTGCGGCTCCATAAGGCCACCATTTGAAGTACTGTCCTCTGAATGACACTGGCCTGTCCCATCCTGTTCCTCATGGGTTACCGGAGGGGACAGGTCCAGCCTTAATGGACGAGGAGGAACAGACGCAGAATAAAAGATGGTGAAAGACACACAGTGGGGGGGGGGGCGGGGGCAATGGATTCTGACAAAAATAGAGCCATTTCTCTCGGCCTTAAAAAGTGAAGCGGTCCTTTGGGCAAAGCAGCATTGTCTCAGACGAAAATGTGGACAGTGCTCGAGGCTTTCCTTCCCCATTTCAGATTCAGTCTCCGTCCAGAAATAACCTGCCGAGCTTTTTCCTGTAGCTCTTACAGTATGATCGAGCTAGCTGGGTCACATATGGATGAGTCAGGATACAAGAATATATGTCCGTTTTAAAAGCAAATGTGTGAAGCTTTGCTCGGCCTATTACAATAACCCTGCTATGTGATGTATAGACTACACTTATACATTATTCTGGCTGCTTGAAACTTTCAAATTAGTCTCCTTATCGTTAAAATGCTGCGAGTGATGTGTGCTCGACTCTACATTGAACGCGTTAGCTTACACTATAGTTCAGCCTTTTATCTGCACCTCGCTGTAATGCTGTACATTTCCCCGTTGCAGGACTTATAAGAAATGTCCGATTTTGATTCTTAGGGTGCGTTCTAGGGTTGCCAGAAACTGACCATGATCAAAATCGATTATTCGGCAGCCCTGGCGAACAATAATCGATTATTCGTGAACTAAACAACCGAACTCTGAGCGCTCCGAGACCACCTCTTTTAGCGGACCAGAGTTCGGTTGTTTAGTTCACGAATAATCGATTATTGTTCGCCAGGGCTGCCGAATAATCGATTATTCGTGAACTAAACAACCGAACTCTGGTCCGCTAAAAGAGGTGGTCTCGGAGCGCTTGCTTGCGAACTCTGGAGCGGTTAATCGCTGGTGTGAACGCAGTCCGCACCGAAACATAGGAAGCGCAGTATTTACGTGTCACAAGAACGTGGATACCTTCAAAATCTTTAGCGAATGAGTCTTTCAAGACATCCAAGGTTGTTCAGTTAAAGAGTAAAGCAGAATGAAGAGTTGAACAGTGTCGTGTAAAAACTCTCTGTGAGCTACATAAAAGTAAGAAGACCTGTCGTCGGTGAAACGCCCTCCTGACTGCAGAACGTCTCTCATTATGTGTTATAATGTTTTTTAACGGACGTTGTCTGATTAGACCAGTGTTTCTCAAACTTTTTCATACCAAGGACTTAACCAATACAAAAACACTCGCGGACCACCTAACTCCACAAATATCCAAAAACACATCGTTTTTCTAGAACAGATTACAAATCGCCTGGAAATGGTACAAACCGGTGGCAGCATGTGTGACGAAGGTGTTGCGCTGGGCTATATCATGCAATCGAAAGTGAAACTTAAGCTCGCTCCATTGCGAAGATATTCCCGCGAGAGTGCGGAAAACTTAAATTAACTTATTTATTTAAAAAATGTGAAATGTTACCAATATACTCACTGACCACTAGGGGGCGCTCACGGACCACACTTTGAGAGGCACTGGATTATATAATCATGTCTGTTGATCTCCAGATTAACAGCAGCAAGAGAATAACCTGCCGAAAGTGCCGATGCTCCATGGCGGAGGCTCCGGTAGAAATTGCCGGGATTTGCGTTTTTACCCCCTGAATGTCTGACCAATGGTTGAACAGCATTTCCGTGCACATGACATGTTTAAAGTTTATAGTCCGTTTGAGTTTTGCCCGTGTGAACGCAAACCGAATCTTCTGAGAAATGAAACAATGTAACAGACTGTGGTCTGGTGCCACCAGAAGAGAAGCGACTATTAGGTGTGAACGCGCCCTTAAAGTAAGATGTTTCTTTTGAAATGTACACATGGTGTTAATACAGTATGCCAGGTGGGGTTAGCTACATGCTGTCAGATTGTAAAGATTTAGGAAACAATAAGATATGTATTTACAAAAAATCACAACACATTGATAGGTGTAGTTTTTGTGCGGGAACGCCAGAGTGGAGCTTCATTTGACGAACAAGACTTCACCTGAAGAAGTGAGCCCTTTCCTGGGCTCGGAGACTTCCATAAACGAGTTAAAAAAACGCCTTGAAAAAAACGCCTTGAAAATAACGCCTTGAAAGTAACCATCTTGCAGGAAGGAAACAAACTAAGAATGACGTGCCGAACATATGAGGAACTGAGAAGTGCAAATCAGGCTTTGGACATTTCTGAACGATCTTTAAAAATATGTCAATTGCGGGAAGAATAAAAAAAAAAAATCGGTGGTATTTCCCAATAACGTCTCGACTGGAACGCTGCCATGCGGAAAGCTCTCTCTCTATCTCTCCTCTCTCTCTCCTCTCTCTCTCTCTTCTCTCTCCCTCCCTCTCTCTCTCCCTCTCTCTCTCTCCCTCTTCTCTCTCATCGTTAATCTACCTGCATGTCTGGCGAAGCATGTTCAATTAGTTTATGATCCAAACGGGATGACCGGTCACACAAAGCTGAGAGGTGCTTTGATAGAAACGGGACACACGAAGTGTTGTTGAGGATCAGAATATTCAGTTTATCCCGAGGGGGAATTGGGTTTTGTGATTGGAGCTCCATCTTAAAATAAAAAGTCGGAAAAATATTCATATGAACATAAGAATTTAAACTAAAAAATGTGGAATAAAACAAATTAAATAACACCGTAAAAAATAGGTATGGACACAAACAAAGTTCAAGGGAAAATGTGGATTCATAAATAAAAGAAAAATATATTTAAAATATATACATAAGTTAAAGTAAAAATGTGCAATAAAATCCAAATTAAATAGATTTAATAAATGTTTATAAGCGTAATAAATTGAAGTACAAATGTGGATTAAATATAAATATTTTTGTTAACATAAGTCAAAGTAAAAATGTACATACAAAAACAAGAAGTAAAATAAATACTGTAGATTAAAATGGAATTAAATGTATTTAAATCTACATAAAAAAGTGGCTGTGGCTCAGTGGATAGTGCGCTGAACTTCGAATCAGGGTTCAAACCCCACTGCAGTCAGCATGTCGTTGTGTCCCTGTCGGTCTCTTTGGAGAAAAGCGTCTAACAAGTGACATGTCATGTATCGTAATAAACAGAACCTTGAAACCTGCCTTTCAGTAAAAATAGCAGCAACCTTTAAGGGAAGTTCTTAAGGTCAGAAAAGATGTCTTTAGTATTTAGCAACACAGAGAAAATGTGAAGCTTTATCTCAATCCTCTGCCTCTTCATCCTGCTCGTCATCACCGTGACGCTCAACAAAGGGATTATGATGATTGCATTTCAATCCAAAGAGATTCTCTGAGCAGGAGAGGAGTCGCAGTGTGTACTTTCTAATATCTTATCTCATCAAGGTCACAGTGACAGAGGCTTTGAATAAGCTTCTGAAGCCTCGGGGTTGGCACTTTAGATATTTCATAACGGAACAAAAAGCTTCTCTTTAATCACGGGAACTTTTGTGCAGTCTAATGCATGCATGGCTCCTTTAAAATACTCAGAGCAGCTCGAGCTAACGTTCAGCTGTTTTGTTTCCAGTGTTATTAGCATGGGTGTCGTCACATGACGCATGGGGGTGTGGATCTGAGGCTAAAGCCCGGGGCTACTGATATTTGGGGGTTTTACAGATACATTTGACAAGTATATGATAGTGTAAAATATAGATAAAAATAACATGTTTTTGAATCTAAGATGAAGACATAACACTGTAGATTTAATCGTCTGATATATTGACATATTTATTTATATGTTATATTATTTTTTAAATGTATAATATTTTAGAAAAATAGGTAATTTTGGGACTGAACATTTTTGATCAAATGAAACTGAATGTAAAATCAAACACTATCTTATTTTACTGCTATTAAAACACTACTTATATCCTACAGATGTTTTCTGTTCAAACTCAAACTTACCGCGTGTAACCATGTTTAATTCAACGCACTACGGATATGATTTACTACACAGGAAATAAAAACAGCAAGAGCAGACTTCCCAGCAGCGCCATGAGTAACAGACATGTCTTGACGTTTGAATCGAATACCTCGGTTTCACTTACCTTGAGGACTTCTCCACGCTTGAAACTAAGCTCGTCCTCAGCAGTGGCTTTGAAATCGTATTTTGCTATGGCCTCCATGCTTGCAGTGGTTGCTGGAGACAAAAAAAAATCACTTGCTTGTCTGTGGTTGTGTTTCAGGGGTTGAATAAAAAATAAAAACACGTATCCAGGCTCCTGTGGCCAGATAATATCCTCCGAGTCTCTCCTCCCGTCTATGACCCGCTCCTTTAGGGCTGAGACCTCACATGCAGGTCACAGGAAGGTACCTGCAAACAACAAACAAGATGCAATTAGATGCAAATATAGAGGAACAATGTGTGTAAAGGTCTTGAGCTACAGTGTAGTTGTTGGCAATGAACACCGTAAGCTCCTACAACAATACTTTACACTCGAGGCATAAAGAAAAATACATAAAATAGTGCGAGAAAAGTGAATTTTAAGACCTCATCGCCACTTGGAGTTTTAACCGGTTACCTTGGCGACACACTTTACCTCACATTGACTATATACAGTATTGATTGTCCTTCCTCCTTATCTTCCAAACATTTGGACGCAAACCTGCATTTCCCCATAACGATGTTGCTTAGCAACCGGCGTAAACGGACCTTCACGCGCCATCAAGCAGTGAGCGCGCGATGTCCTGTTCAGATGACTTCCAATCCAACGGGATGCCATATATAAACTAAATAAATAGATTATTTGCAATTTGGTGCCACATATATTTAACAAATATATATATTATTTTATTTTTTTAAACACCTTGAATTTCAGGGGGGGCGCGGGGCTCCGTTGGCGGGGCGCAGCACCCCTCCAAGACAATGGTAGGGGAAACACTGGAATCTCACTACACACCTACGCAATGATTACATTCAGGCAGCCTGTAGAACACAACCTCTCTGGACAATTTATATACTTATTGGAAACAAGCTACAGAATGTAATACCTTGGAAAATAATACTTTTTAATAGCCTTAATTTTCGCTAAATTGATTGATCTACTTTTAATACTTTTTAAGACCAAAGAAATCCCAAATTCAGGATCAATATAGTATATCTAATTGAATCTAATCTAATAGAAAGTACAGGTTATTTGGAGCTGCAAGGATATCCAGGCCCAAAACTCGTACTTACTACGATTCTTATTTTTAAAAAGTAAATGAATCGCAATTGCAAAAATCTGTCAAAAGAACTTGTATTTTTCAAATCCAGCACAAATACTAATGTCAAACATATGTGTAAAAGTGTTTAGGTCTACAGCTGCAGTTGATCTGTCTAACTATGAGAGGACACGAGGACATTGAATTCACTCGTTCAATCAATAGTAACTCGTAGTGACTTTCTTGACAGCATGCCACCTGGCCTGGAGACGGATAAGTCACTCAGTATCCTTCTTAAAGCTGGCAGTGATACGCCGGCTAAACCTACAGTTGCTGAGTTAAATGGATAAAGCCGTGTTATCTCATTAAGTTGTTCTCCAATATGCCACCGTGTAGCTCCGTGTAGCTCTCACACCAATAAAGCCCTGCGTCGAATAACACGGGACGGATAGACTAAACACGGCGGCTATCTTATGGCAAATTATCTACTTCTTTAAAAAAACAATCCATGTTTTCTGCTGCTGGATAATCAGTCCATGTTAGCGTCACAGTACAGACGATCAGTGGTGGAACACTGTGTTATAAATGTTATTCTACTTTATTATTGATGTAAAAAGTACAATATTTCCCGCAGAAATATATATCCTTCAAGCAAAGTACAATTTTGGAGGTAATTCACACGAGTATTATCATGTTATACCACTTCTACTACATTTTAGAAAGCCAATATTGTAATATCCACTACCTTCATCCCATACTTGATTAAAGTTATTAGCAAATCAAATCATCAAATCGGTGAATTAATACCGATTTGTCATATCATTATAGGTTAAGATATCCCCCAGCAGTATACAAAGTAATTACAATAAGCTCGACACTAAGCGACCTCATTAAAAGATCACAAATAATCCAGTAATGAAATATAAATGATTCAGGAGTGGGCCATTATGTTTGGTATTTTAAGTATATTTGGATGCCAATACTTTGTACTGTACTTATGTAAGGTTTTAAACGCAGGGCTGTTACTGTTATTGTCTCTTTTACCTAAGCATACAATCTGAACACTGCAGACACAGGACAGCTAGTCATTTGACGTAACGGTACGTATTAAAATGTAGCCTGCAGCCTTTGTTTACAGCAGCACAACTGTCAACAACACCATGAAGACAGACACACAACAAAGCACACAGGGACAGAAGTACATCAGTGAAGACAAAGTGAAGACAAGGGAAGCTCAAGACGAAAGGGAAGCCATAACCCTGAAGCATGTACAACCTTCTCACAGTCAAAACTATGGCAGAAATATACAATTTATCACATTTTCACTGTCTTTCACGCCACTTGGAGCAGATCTTCTTCCATCTCTGCACTTTACTCATATAAGGCTTTGAATGCAGGACTTGTACTTGTTATTTATACAATTTAGTAATGCCTCTTAAGCTACATCAGTGAAGATAAAGTAAAGAAAAGGGAAGCTGAAGACGAAAGGGAAGCAGTCTGCCACAACCCTGAAGCTTTGACAACCTGCTCATGATTCTTTACAGTCAAAACTATGGCAGAAATATACAATTCAGAGCATTTTAACAGTTTTCTCACGCCCCTTCACGAGGTGATGGCCCTTATTTACATCATTAGGGTCTACAAAGTTGTACAATGTGCTTTTGAGTTTGATAGGCTTGCCAAGCATAATGTCCACTGCCTTCTAGTCAGTATCTTTGTATTAAGCTATGGCAGAAATATACATTTGAAAGCATATTTAGCTCTAGTTATTGACTGTTTTTCACACCACTTCAATAGGATTTAAGCACTTCTTCCACCTCTGCAATACGTTGGTACTTTACTCATATAAGGGTTTGAATGCAGAACATATACAACCTTCTCATGATTCTTTACAGTCAAAACCATGGCACAAATATACGATTTTTAGCATATATAGCTCACATTTTTGACTGTTTTTAACGCCACTTCGGGACAGCCACAACCCTCAATCATATACAACCTTCTCGTGATTCTTCATAACATTTTTCGCTCACATTTGGACTGTTTTTCACACCACTCGGAGGGGATCGATTCCGTTCCAGCTAACAGAGAGCTAGCATGCCGGCTAACGGTCGTACAACAATAACTGCGATGCGGTGTGACTACTAAACTTAACATATATATATTAAACCAGGCAAAACGGGCATATTAACGCTGACACTACTCACCACAAGTGTCCAGTTGGGAATACACACGAGCTAAAGCGGGAGGCCTACGAGCTAGCTTCACGTTGGCAGATGTGAAAAGGCAGAAAACACCTTTTTTTCGTAACGCTAGCTGTTGTTGCTAGCTCAGTTAGCCCGCAGCTAAGCTAATTGAAGCAAAGACCTCCAGGAAGTGAAGCCGACCGTTGAGGCAGATTTTTGAAATTGGCACAGTGGCCACGAAGCGGTGCTACAGCTTCCGTGACGTCATAATGGCCCACATAGACTTGTTCCCCATTGATTTACAATTGGGGAAAGTCAGAATCAGAATATAGGGGACATTTAACAGCAAAAGTGAAAATAGAGACAACTAATAAAACACTATTAGATAAGGGAATGCAAATAGCATTAAATAAAAACGTTTTTTCCAATTTAAAACTAACATTCGTGATACATTTCTCCAATTTACATATTGTCAAGTCAGTGGATTGGAGAGTATTCCATTTTATTCTGTAAATATTTTATAATGTTTAGATACTACTCTGAATATAGGTACTGTTTATTGAGAATATGTATGTATTGTTTTTAAATTGTAAAATGTTTGCCTTTATTTTATTTGTATTTTTTCTAGTTCACATATTCCATAATACTGTTTATAATTTGTTCCACTTTTTAAATAATTTCCCAATTTGGCATTAATTAAGTATACCATTCATTTGACTGACAGATAGCAGCAGATCGTAGGCGGGGCTTAAGGTAAAACCTCCACTGCGCATGCTCAATGGGCCCACATACGGGTACTTTCTGAATCTACAGTCGCTCCTTTTTGGGGCTTCAAGCGCCTCTGAGCAGCTCTCATAGGAATGAACGGCATCCTCCACCAGTTCTCTTTAAAACATCCATGCACTGAACTTGACTAGCCTGCGTCGGGTAAAGGAAACACTGCACAACTTTAAAGAGAAAAGCATTAAAAACTCACCACTCAGAATATATTCCGTTTCGATGCTGCCACCGTAACAAAACCCTGTATGGTGTTTCTAATCCACTCCCTGCTTCTACCTCTGTAGAGGCAACAAAATGCTGTAATGTCTCAGGCTGGTCGTCCTACATGTAGCTGCTAGCAGAAGGGTTTATTTCCGCTTCCTTCCCCCAGAACAGGGAGGGTCTGCCCGCTGTTGTGACTGGAGCTCCTCCCTGTCAGTCTGTACCACCATGGACTGTTACTTATTTATTCATTAAGCTTACTGTATTTATTTATTTTCCTGACATGTGTATATTTTACTTTACTGCATTACTTGCAAGAGGTGGGAAGCAACTAAGTAGATTTATTCAAGTACTGTATTTAAGTTACATCTTGAGGTACTTGTACTTTACTTGAGTATTTCCATGTTATGCTACTTATACCCCACTACAGTTCAGAGGTACATGGTGTACTTTTACTCCACTACATGTATTTAATACCTCTAGTGACTTCACAGATGTGGATGAATGATGTGAAATATAATCAAGTGTTGAATCAGACTTTAGTTCCACCTGGAGTGAATCCACCAGCTACCCTGCAGTCTACAAAGTACTTCAGACTAGCTGCACCTTCACCAGCTACCCTGCAGTCTACAAAGTACTTCAGACTAGCTGCACCTTCACCAGCTACCCTGCAGTCTACAAAGTACTTCAGACTAGCTGCACCTCCACCAGCTTTGAGAACACTTTCATGATCAATCATTATAAAACATATCATATATATTATTCTGAAATGGACCAATCTGCACAACGACTACTTTCACTGTCTTTCACTATATTTTGATGAGAATACTTTTCTACTTTGACTTGAGGAACATTTTGAATGCAGGACTTTTACTGGAACAGAGTATTCCTACACTCTGGTACTTCTGCTTTTACTCAAGTACAACATCTGAGGACTTCTACTTTTACTCAAGTACAAGATCTGAGTACTTCTACTTTTACTCAAGTACAAGATCTGAGTACTTCTACTTTTACTCAAGTACAAGATCTGAGTACTTCTACTTTTACTCAAGTACAAGATCTGAGTACTTCTACTTTTACTCAAGTACAAGATCTGAGGACTTCTACTTTTACTCAAGTACAAGATCTGAGTACTTCTTACTTTTACTCAAGTACAAGATCTGAGTACTTCTACTTTTACTCAAGTACAAGATCTGAGTACTTCTACTTTTACTCAAGTACAAGATCTGAGTACTTCTACTTTTACTTAAGTACAAGATCTGAGTACTTCTGCTTTTACTCAAGTACAAGATCTGAGTACTTCTACTTTTACTCAAGTACAAGATCTGAGTACTTCTACTTTTACTCAAGTACAAGATCTGAGTACTTCTACTTTTACTCAAGTACAAGATCTGAGGACTTCTACTTTTACTCAAGTACAAGATCTGAGTACTTCTACTTTTACTCAAGTACAAGATCTGAGTACTTCTACTTTTACTCAAGTACAAGATCTGAGTACTTCTACTTTTACTCAAGTACAAGATCCGAGTACTTCTACTTTTACTCAAGTACAAGATCCGAGTACTTCTACTTTTACTAAGTACAAGATCTGAGTACTTCTACTTTTACTTAAGTACAAGATCTAAGTGTAAATAGTTAAGTAAAGTTCAAGTACCTCGAATGTGTACTTAAGTAGCTAACAGTACTTGTTTAAATGTAGTTATTTACATCCCAGCACTGGTTGTTTACCGCTGTCCTCAACTGGCTTGACTTATCCCTGTGATTATTATAAGCAGCTTAATACTAATACCAAATAATAGTATGTACTTTATGACATAGATCTATATATACAGTGTTGGAAGAAGTACATGATTCACTTAAGTAAAAGTAATAGTAGATTATATTATTGTAATTAACTAATTTGACAGATTTGTTTACATCAGACTTTTATAGCTGCTCTCATCTTTCCATCTAGATTCACGGAGACTACAATTCGAGGGCAAGACAACATACATTATTCCATTTCAGGCATTACATATTTAGTTAGTGTGGCAAGATAAGGCAAGATGGAACATCAGATCAAATGCGATAAGGTTATGGCATCCTGATGCTGTAATATACGACACGGCTGTTTGCCACAGCAGTGCTTTGACATAAGAGTAGAAATGCATTTGGGACAAAAACGGCACCGTCCATCCATCCATCCATCTTCTCCCGCTTATCCGTGGTCGGGTCGCGGGGGTAGCAGTTCCAGCAGAGAGCCCCAAACTTTCTTTTCCCTGGCGACATCAACCAGCTCTGACTGGGGGATCCCAAGGCGCTCCCAGGCCAGCGAAGAGATATAATCCCTCCACCTGGTCCTAGGTCTACCCCTTGGTCTCTTCCCAGCTGGACGTGCCTGGAACACCTCCCTAGGGAGGCGCCCAGGTGGCATCCTAACTAGGTGCCCGAACCACCTCAACTGGCTTCTTTCGACGCGAAGGAGGAGCGGCTCAACTCCGAGTCCCTCCCTGATGACCGAACTTCTCACCTTATCTCTAAGGGAGACACCAGCCACCCGGCGGAGGAAACCCATCTCGGCCGCTTGTATCCGCGATCTCGTTCTTTCGGTCATGACCCATCCTTCATGACCATAGGTGAGGGTAGGAACGAAAATGGCCCGGTAGACAGAGAGCTTTGCCTTCTGACTCAGCTCCCTTTTCGTCACAACGGTGCGGTAAAGCGACTGCAATACCGCTCCCGCTGCTCCGATTCTCCGGCCCATCTCACGCTCCATTGTTCCCTCACTCGAGAACAAGACCCCGAGATACTTGAACTCCTTCACTTGGGGTAAGGACTCATTCCCTACTTGGAGTGGACAGTCCATCGGTTTCCTGCTGAGAACCATGGCCTCAGATTTGGAGGTGCTGATCCTCATCCCAGCCGCTTCACACTCGGTTGCGAACCGATCCAGTGAGTGCTGAAGGTCGCAGACCGATGAAGCCATCAGAACCACATCATCTGCAAAAAGCAGTGGTGCAATCCTTACTCCACCGAACTGCAGACCCCCCCCCCCACGACTACGCCTCGAAATCCGATCCATGTATATTACAAACAGGATTGGTGACAAAGCGCAGCCCTGGCGGAGGCCAACCCTCACCGGAAATGGGTCCGACTTACTGCCGAGGACCCGGACACAGCTCTCGCTTTGGGAGTACAGAGATTGGATGGCCCTGAGTAGAGACCCCCTCACCCCATACTCCCGCAGCACCTCCCACAGTAACTCCCTGGGAACCCGGTCATACGCCTTCTCCAAGTCTACAAAACACATGTAGACCGGATAAGCGTACTCCCAGGCCCCCTCCAGGATCCTTGCGAGAGTAAAAAGCTGATCCGTCGTTCCACGACCAGGACGGAATCCGCATTGTTCCTCCTCAATCTGAGGTTCGACAATCGGCCTGACCCTCCTTTCAAGTACCTTGGAGTAAACTTTCCCGGGGAGGCTGAGTAGTGTGATGCCTCTGTAATTGGCACACACCCTCTGATCCCCCTTTTTGAAAAGGGGAACCACCACCCCGGTCTGCCACTCCTTCGGCACTGTTTCCGACTTCCACGCAACGTTGATGAGACGTGTCAACCATGACAGTCCCTCAACACCCAGAGCCTTCAGCATTTCCGGGCGGATCTCATCCACCCCCGGGGCTTTGCCACTGTGGAGTTGTTTAACGACCTCAGTGACCTCCCACCGGGAGATTGGTGTTGATCCCCCGTCATACTCCAGCTCTGCCTCTAACATAGAGGGCGGAGTTGTCGGGTTCAGGAGTTCCTCAAAGTGTTCCTTCCAACGCCCCAACACTCCATCAGTTGAGGTCAACAACGTCCCATCCTTACTGTACACAGCTTGGATGGTTCCCTGCTTCCCCCTCCTGAGGTGTCGGACAGTTTTCCAGAACAACTTTGGTGCCGCCCGAAAGTCCTTCTCCATGTCTTCTCCGAACTTCTCCCACACCCGCTGCTTTGCCTCGGCCACGGATGAGGCTGCTGCCCTTCGGGCCTGTCGGTACCTTGCAACTGCCTCGGGAGTCCCCCGGGATAACAAATCCCTGAAGGCCTCCTTCTTCAGTCGGACGGCTTCCCTGACCACCGGTGTCCACCAGGAGGTTCGAGGGTTACCGCCCCTTGAGGCACCTAGGACCTTGAGACCACAGCTCCCCACCGCGGCTTCGGCAATAGAGGCTTTGAACACCGACCACTCTGGTTCAATGTCCCCAACCTCCACAGGAATGCCCGAAAAGCTCCGCCGGAGGTGTGAGTTGAAGGCCTCCTGAACTTGGGCCTCCTCCAGACGTTCCCAGTTCACCCGAACTACACGTTTGGGCTTACCAGGTCTATCCAGAGGCTTCCCCCGCCACTCGACCCAACTCACCACCAGATGGTGATCAGTTGACAACTCCGCCCCTCTCTTTACCCGAGTGTCCAAAACATACGGCCTCAGGTCCGATGATACGATAACGAAATCGATCATGGACCTTCTGCCTAGGGTGCTCTGGTACCACGTACACTTATGAGCATCCTTATGTTCGAACATGGTGTTTGTTATGGCCAATCCATGACTAGCACAGAAGTCCAGTAACAAACCACCACTCCGGTTCAGATCAGGGGGGCCGTTCCTCCCAATCACGCCCCTCCAAGTGTCTCCATCATTGCCCACATGTGCGTTGAAGTCTCCCAGCAAGACTAAGGAGTCCCCTTCAGGAGCCCCATACAGGACTCTTTCCAGGGTCTCCAAGAAGGCCGAATACTCTGAACTGCTGTTGGGTGCATAAGCACACACAACAGTCAGAGTTTTCCCCCCCATAACCCGCAGGCGTAGGGAGGCGACCCTCTCGTCCACTGGGGTAAACTCCAACAACGAAGCACCTAACCGGGGACTTGTGAGTATCCCCACACCCGCCCGGCGCCTCACACCTTGAGCAACTCCGGAGAAGAATAGAGTCCAACCCCTATCCAGAAGTAAGGTTCCAGAGCCGACGCTGTGCGTAGAGGTGAGCCCAACCAGATCCAACTGGTACCGCTCCACCTCCCGCACAAGCTCCGGCTCCTTCCCCCCCAGAGAGGTGACGTTCCACGTCCCCAAAGCCAGCTTCTGCCGCCCGGGTCTGGTCCGTCGAGACCCTCCGCTTTCACTGCCACCCTTCTGGCAGCGCACCCGACCCCATCGATGTTTCCCGTAGGTGGTGGGCCCGCGGGACGGAGAAGCGGAGGTGTTGCCCACGTTGCCTTTTCGGGCTGGGCCCGGCCGGGCTCCGTGGCAAGCCCGGCCACCAGACGCTCGCCGACGAGTCCTCCTTCTGGGCCTGGCTCCAGAAGGGGACCCCGGGCTTCCTCCGGGCCGGGTATCCTCACTTCTTGTTGTTTCTTTCATGAGGTCTTTTGAACCAATCTTAGTCTGGCCCCTTGCCTGAGACCAATTTGCCATGGGAGACCCTACCAGGAACACAAGGTTCCAGACAACACAGCCCCCAGGTTCATCAGGGCACACAAACCTCTCTACCACGGTAAGGTGCTGGTTCTTCAGAGAGGAAAAAAAAAAAAACGGCACCGTATGCAATCATATTATTCACACACTCATGATTGATGCCTGGTGGACATGTAGCTAAATGTGTTGTACATGTGCACCAAATGTATTATTTTAATGATTTCTGGAACAATGCATTGAAGGAAGCGGTCCTATATTAGATGAAATTGTATTCTTTCTGCTTTGTTGAACCCAAATTGCGTGTTGTAGCATGTTAACACGGATGTGCACATGAGTTAACCACAGCTCTAAAAGGTATTGAATTATCAACAGTTGAAAGATATATATCTATAGAGTATACCCAATATAAATATACAGAATAAGTAAGAATACACTGTAATACACCAATCTACTAATACAAAATATGAACAAAGGCTACTATACCCTATTTATTTATATTTATCTGCTTGACATGGATAGAGGAGGGTGCATTTAAATACCTGGACAATGCTGACACCTAGTGGAGAAGTCTAACATCTAAATGCAGTTTTTGCAATTACTTATTTTGACAATATACTAGAATACAAGCTGTTCATTAATAATACAAATTATATGGTATAGCATTTTTTATTTCACAGGATGCAGCTCAAAGTGCTATGACACCTTAAAAGCATCAAATAAGATAGCATTTCATGTAAGTTAGAGGCTATAATGATACATGTTACACGCACTATATTCATACAATATACACACATAGTATTACATGGAATAGAGGGAGGTAAATAGAAAAGAGAATATATACAATAAAATAAGACAAAAGTTAATCACTGATAACCCAAACAGTCAAAGTAAGACAGAAATGAGACAAAATGATTAAACAGAAAATATTATAGAATAAAAATATGATTTAAAAATAAAAATATATGTAATTAAGAAAATGAAATTAGAAATTACACTTTTTGTTTGAAAATGGAAATTAAACAAATAAACAAAGAACAATAGAATGTTTGTACTGCTTATTGTAAGCTATAAGTACACTTTGGTATTCAGCCTCTGTTTCAATAAGTCATTGTACATCATGCAAATCCCGTCAGAGGTTCATAGGATGAGTGCATTGGTATTATGGGATGATACATCTTTTCATAATATGACGTACAGGACTCACAGTAATGAAGCTCAGCGCAAGTTCAACCAGGAAGACCGTCTTTACTCATTCTTTGACTATTTCCATGTTACTTCTCTCTCTCCTCTCAATAAGTGATCGGGGGCGTCACTCCCCAGCTTAACCAATCACTTCGCTCTATTCTCACAAGCCTATCATAGCGCTCTGCTAACCTTTTTAACTGCTGACAGCTGTCATTTCAGGTGACTCGACGCAACCCTCCACCACCCCTTTTCACCTGCTGTCCCTCTGAATCCAGTCTCAAGCTAAGCCCCTCCTCTTCAGACCGACCCCAACTATCCATTCATCACCACCAGGGTCAAGCTAAGCCCCTCCCCTTCAGACCGACCCCAACTATCCATTCACCACCACCAGGGTCAAGCTAAGCCCCTCCCCTTCAGACCGACCCCAACTATCCATTCACCACCACCAGGGTCAAGCTAAGCCCCTCCCCTTCAGACCGACCCCAACTATCCATTCACCACCACCAGGGTCTAGCTAAGCCCCTCCCCTTCAGACCCACCCCAACTATCCATTCACCCCCACCAGGGTCAAGCTAAGCCCCTCCCCTTCAGACTGACCCCAACTATCCATTCACCACCACCAGGGTCAAGCTAAGCCCCTCCCCTTCAGACCCACCCCAACTATCCATTCACCCCCACCAGGGTCAAGCTAAGCCCCTCCCCTTCAGACTGACCCCAACTATCCATTCACCACCACCAGGGTCAAGCTAAGCCCCTCCCCTTCAGACCGACCCCAACTATCCATTCACCACCACCAGGGTCAAGCTAAGCCCCTCCCCTTCAGACCCACCCCAACTATCCATTCACCACCACCAGGGTCAAGCTAAGCCCCTCCCCTTCAGACTGACCCCAACTATCCATTCACCACCACCAGGGTCAAGCTAAGCCCCTCCCCTTCAGACCGACCCCAACTATCCATTCACCACCACCAGGGTCAAGCTAAGCCCCTCCCCTTCAGACCGACCCCAACTATCCATTCACCACCACCAGGGTCAAGCTAAGCCCCTCCCCTCTAGACCGACCCAACTATCCATTCACCACCACCAGGGTCAAGCTAAGCCACTCCCCTTCAGACCGAACCCAACTATCCATTCACCACCACCAGGGTCAAGCTAAGCCCCTCCCCTTCAGACCGACCCCAACTATCCATTCACCACCACCAGGGTCAAGCTAAGCCCCTCCTCTTCAGACCGACTCCAACCATCCATTCACCACCACCAGGGTCAAGCTAAGCCCCTCCCCTTCAGACCGAACCCAACCATCCATTCACCACCACCAGGGTCAAGCTAAGCCCCTCCCCTTCAGACCGACCCTAACTATCCATTCACCACCACCAGGGTCAAGCTAAGCCCCTCCCCTTCAGACCGACCCTAACTATCCATTCACCACCAATAGAGTCAAGCTAAGCCCCTCCCCTTCAGACCGACCCCAACTATCCATTCACCACCACCAGGGTCAAGCTAAGCCCCTCCCCTTCAGACCCACCCCAACTATCCATTCACCCCCACCAGGGTCAAGCTAAGCCCCTCCCCTTCAGACCGACCCCAACTATCCATTCACCCCCACCAGGGTCAAGCTAAGCCCCTCCCCTTCAGACCGAACCCAACTATCCATTCACCACCACCAGTGTCAAGCTAAGCCCCTCCCCTTCAGACCGACCCCAACTATCCATTCACCACCACCAGGGTCAAGCTAAGCCCCTCCCCTTCAGACCGACCCCAACTATCCATTCACCACCACCAGGGTCAAGCTAAGCCCCTCCCCTTCAGACCGAACCCAACTATCCATTCACCACCACCAGGGTCAAGCTAAGCCCCTCCCCTTCAGACCGACCCCAACTATCCATTCACCACCACCAGGGTCAAGCTAAGCCCCTCCCCTTCAGACCGACCCCAACTATCCATTCACCACCACCAGAGTCTAGACCCCGGGGGGTTTCATCGGATCGGGTCTCCCCTCCCGAATGATACTCCCGCACAACGGGGCCTAATCGCCAAAACTCCATTCCATTCATTTGTGTATTCCTGGCAATAAATACGTGTTCTTTCATCAACACCGTCTCTCCAGATTGAAAAGCCACACGGTGCTGCAGGCGATAAAGATGGACATGTACTCTTTTAACAAGGAGACACCTCTCTCTCTGTCCTTCAAATTAAAATATCTTTATTGACATGAACATAATGACATTGTGAAAGCATTGTCCAAATTATGGAAATTACAACATGCATCTGTACATAAAGCTTTGGAGACTATGTGTTTTGAAGAAAAGCGGAATTAACATGTTTTTTATTCACGAGGAAAACAAACACATTTAAGTAAAAACGTCCCTTCAACCCTCATGCCATCTCCTCACATCTTACTGTGACGATACAGGCTAATTATAGATTATTATAGACCCATATAACGTGGAAGAATAAGAGAGGAGAGCTGGTGTACATAAAGCCCTTCAGTCTCTCTCTCTCTCTCTCTCTCTCTCTCTCTCTCTCTCTCTTTCTTTCGTTGGCTTTTTCTTTTTTAGTGCGAAGCAGGAGGGTAACCAACATCTTCATTCAGTCTCACTGGACTCGCTCAAAACAGATATATTATTATTACTTTAAAGAAAGACCACGAAAAGCTCTTTGGGATGGACTTTGAAATAATCTCAAATGCATCTTTTCCACCCTTCGGTTCGGCTGAGAATCTAACAGAAGGTAGGTTGTTTTGTTTCTCCTCTCTGACAATGCTTTGGCTTCAGTGAAGTACCTGCTTTTAGCTTGTGTTGATGTTCTGAGTGGCTTGTGAGTCACTTTGGTTTGAGCCAAAGGAAACGTAGGGAAGTGTTTTCAACAGTTCTGAATTGATAGTGCTTCGTCACAGATGAAAAAATACGTGTTGAATAATTTAATCAGATTTGTTGTTTGGATTGATTTATGATTTTGTTTCCTCAGAGTATGAGCAGTACATCAACGGGCTCATGCCAAGCATCTTCGGTGTCCTCTGGTTTCCTCGGGACCTTTGGAAACTCCATCGTCATCTACACCATTGTGAAGAAAACCAAGTTCTGCTCGCAGCAAACCGTGCCCGACATCCTGATCTTCAGCCTGTCCACCGCAGACCTCCTCTTTCTCCTCGGTATGCCGTTTCTCATCCACCAGCTCCTGGGTAACGGGTCGTGGTGCTTCGGGGGCACCATGTGCACCGTCATCACCGCTCTGGACTCTAACAGCCAGATGGTGAGCACCTACATCCTGACTGTGATGACTCTGGATCGCTACCTGGCCACGGTTCACCCCATTCGCTTCAAACATGTCCGAACGCCCTTCGTAGCCGGGGCGGCGGTGGCTCTGGTTTGGGTTTTTTCTCTTCTCTCCATCACTCCGGTCTGGATGTATACAGGACTCATGCGTCGGAAGGATGGCTCGGTTGGATGCGCCTTATTGCTGCCCAACCCGGCGACAGACACATACTGGTTCACCCTCTACCAGTTCTTCTTGGCCTTCGCTCTCCCATGGCTGATCATCTGTGGGGTTTTCTTCAAGATCCTCCAGAATATGTCCGCTACAGTCGCTCCCTTGCCCCAGCGCAGCCTGAGGGTTCGGACCAGGAAGGTGACCCGTATGGCGGTGGTAATCTGCCTGGCGTTCTTCCTCTGCTGGGCCCCGTATTACATCCTGCAGCTGGCCCACCTCGGAGTGCAGCGGCCCACTTTTGCTTTTCAGTACGCCTATAACATTGCCATCAGCATGGGCTATGCTAACAGCTGCATCAACCCGTTTATCTACATCGTGTTGAGTGAAACCTTCAAGAGGAAGTTCATCGTGGCCGTGCAGCCGTCCCACTGCAGGGTCTTCAGAGTGGCGCCTGCCGCTCTGGCTGATGGCAGCATGAGTCTGAGGTTGGCTCCTGACAGCTCTCAACCCTCTCAGTCAGCAAGGGAACTGCTTCAGAGCATGCTGCCTGTCACTGTGGCTGTGCACTGAAGTGGAGACTTGACCGGCAACAACAGCCAACCGCTATCTCCAAAGGTCAATCGCCAACAGCCTTTGCAAATGGCTTGACCCAATGACCAATGCTCAACCGCCAACCATAATCTTCAAAGGTCAATCGTCCACAGCTTTCGCCAATGGCTTGACCGAATCTGTCATGGTTTTGGATTTATGTCGCCATTTTCCGGTTTTATTTTCAAATTCTGTTCTCCCTTTGTCTGGTCTTCCTTCCTGTGTCTGATTATCTCTTTGTGTTTCTGCCTCCCCTGCCCAGCTGTGTCTTCTCCTGTGATTGCCCTTCGGTGTTTAGTCTTGTCTTCTCCTTTGCTCCATGTTCGGTCGTCGTATTTTCGTCAATGTTCCCCGCCTGTCTGTGAGTATTGCCAATGACCAACCGCCAACTCCCCATTGGCGCCAACAGCTTTTACCAATAGCCCGACAACAATAGGCAATGATTGGCCGCCAATGGCCACCTGCCATTTCTGACTGCTGCGTATCCCTCAGGAAACACCTCTGTTTACATGAATACATAATGCCCATTACAAATGCTGGGGTGGAAGAAGTACACACAACCTTTACTAAAGTAATACTACTAATACCACACTGTGAAAGTAGCAAAGTTTATGAATGAGTATAAAAAGAAAAATGCTCCCTGTCAGTGTTTTACTATTATGTTTGTGTTGGATGTGCATTTTCCGTTTGACTGCTGTACATGTGTACGGCTGCTTTCAGCTTCCTTTGTTTGCAATGGATCCATGATGCCTTGATTGAACATGTTGATTTAACCTGATCACGAGGAACACTTTCTCAAAACCAGAGATGCAAGAAGTACTCAGATCTTGTACTTGAGTAAAAGTAGAAGTACTCAGATCTTGTATTGAGTAAAAGTAGAAGTACTGCTCCTAACACTAGGATGGGTCAAATGCAGAGAAACCGTTTCATTACTAGTACCTGTACTACGTAATGACAATAAAAGTAAAAAAAAGAAAAAAGTATTGGCATCAAAATATAGTTAAAGTAGCGACAGTAAAAGTAGAAGTACTCAGATCTTGTACTTGAGTAAAAGTAGAAGTCCTCAGATCATGTAATTGAGTAAAAGTAGAAGTATTCAGATCTTGTACTTGAGTAAAAGTAGAAGTACTCAGATCTTGTACTTGAGTAAAAGTAGAAGTACTCAGATCTAGTATTTGAGTAAAAGTAGAAGTACTCAGGTCTTGTACTTGAGTAAAAGTAGAAGTACTCAGATCTAGTATTTGAGTAAAAGTAGAAGTACTCAGGTCTTGTACTTGAGTAAAAGTAGAAGTACTCAGATCTTGTGCTTGAGTAAAAGTAGAAGTACTCAGATCTTGTACTTGAGTAAAAATAGAAGTACTCAGATCTTGTACTTGAGTAAAAGTAGAAGTACTCAGATCTTGTACTTGAGTAAAAGTAGAAGTACTCAGATCTTGTACTTGAGTAAAAGTAGAAGTACTCAGATCTTGTACTTGAGTAAAAATAGAAGTACTCAGATCTTTTACTTGAGTAAAAGTAGAAGTACTCAGATCTAATATTTGAGTAAAAGTAGAAGTACTCAGGTCTTGTACTTGAGTAAAAGTAGAAGTACTCAGATCTTGTGCTTGAGTAAAAGTAGAAGTACTCAGATCTTGTACTTGAGTAAAAGAAGAAGTACTCAGATCTTGTACTTGAGTTAAAGTAGAAGTACCAGAGTGTAGGAATACTCTGTTACAGTAAAAGTCCTGCATTCAAAATGTTCCTCAAGTGAAAGTAGAAAAGTATTCTCATCTAAATATAGTGAAAGACAGTGAAAGTAGTCGTTGTGCAGATTGGTCCATTTCAGAATAATATATATGATGTGTTTTATAATGATTGATCATGAAAGTGTTCTCAAAGCTGGTGAAGGTGCAGCTAGTCTGAAGTACTTTGTAGACTGCAGGGTAGCTGGTGAAGGTGCAGCTAGTCTGAAGTACTTTGTAGACTGCAGGGTAGCTGGTGAAGGTGCAGCTAGTCTGAAGTACTTTGTAGACTGCAGGGTAGCTGGTGAAGGTGCAGCTAGTCTGAAGTACTTTGTAGACTGCAGGGTAGCTGGTGGAGGTGCAGCTAGTCTGAAGTACTTTGTAGACTGCAGGGTAGCTGGTGGATTTACTCCAGGTAGAACTAAAGTCTGATTCAACACTTGATTATATTTCACATAATTCATCATCTGTGAAGTAACTAAAGGTATAAATACATGTAGTGGAGTATAAGTACACCACGTACCTCTGAACTGCAGTGGAGTAGAAAGCAACACATGGAAATACTCAAGTAAAGTACAAGTATCTCGACATTGGTATTGAAGCACAGTTCTTGAGTAAATGCGACTCTACTGACCTTTAAAGTAGATTCTGTGCCAAGCGGTGATATATTCTGTGACATTTCAAGGCAAGTGAGCAATTGTTTAGTGATTTAGTCCAACATGTATCTAAAAGGGTAAAAAGGAACAATAAATGGCCCCTTGTGTCTGCTGAGGGTAAATTGCTCCGGGCAAACAATTAAATTAATCGTTACTGTACGTCTTTAAATGTATTAAAGTCCAATATGTTATTTGTCCACCTTGCACAGTGGCACTAATCACTGCAAACCGCCACACAACATTTGTTTATATCAGGGGTGTCAAACTCAATTTCATCGCGGGCCACATCAGCATTATGGTTGCACTCAAAGGGCCGGTTGTGACTTTAAGACTTTATAAATATACATATATAATATATTTAATATATATAAAATAATGTATTATTTATAATACATAACTTCCTCTGCATTGGATTATTACCGGATAGGATAATAACTTCATAATTAACTACGTCTGAAAGCAGAAGTCCAGGGCAAATAATTGCAAGTCTCTTCAGTGCGCATGTCACAAAACAAGATGCATTGTGGGACATGTAGTTTATGGGCAACGTGCTCCTGTAAAGTGGCGTGTAACCGTATAATAAACGTATTATATTCTTTGTATGCTCTTGCGGGCCACATTGAATTAAGTCGCGGGCCGGATTTGGCCCCCGGGCCTTGAGTTTGACACCCCTGGTTTATATGATACATATTGTTCATAAATAGCTTTCAAACAACATGTAATTGCTCTCTAATGTTGCAGTCAGTATATTTGTGTTCCGTAATTACCGTGTATGTCATTATGTCTGCCTATTATTCAGTCTGTGGCCCAGATTTAGCCGCGGCACTAATAGACACATCCTTAGAATCCATCTCATTCACATTAAATGTATGCGCTCATCATTATTCACAATGTTGTATTTTATGTATGTTATGGCATTTTCTTGACGCAGAGTTTTCCGGGGACACTGCATGCATATTTAACAGTTGAGAAATGTCAAAAATATTTGTTATTCAGCGGCTGCAACACCATGAAAGCGTGCACAAAGAGCTCGAGGCATTAATCGGGCTGAATGTACACACTGCTGCTTACACTCCACGTGACTCGTGCTCAATACGAACAATTTCTCTGACGAAGTGACGACAGATTGCGAAGTCTCACTGAAGCGAGGACAAAAAGTCGCCTTGGGAAATCGGTATGGAAGCTAATCCCATCAGTTTCTGCTTCGTGATGCCGTGAAGTGTCTGTGTGTACTTCAATATCCACTGTGATGCAACGTCTCCGCGAGATAAAGACATCTAATGTGAAAGGTCAAATTCAGTTCACCCTTATTGTTGTATTTTCAGTGTATCGTTGACTTTATTGGATGTGTACGAATAAAAAGGTCGACTTCTGCGAGAGAAAACTGCTCGTAAAGTTTTGAACTCATTAAAATGTGTCAGTCGATCCCCTGCGGTTGCATATCAGGGTGAAACATTAGAACCGGAAATACACACGAGCATTTCTCCAGGGTCAGAGCCGAGTTTCTCAGTGGGAAGGCTCAGCGTCATCGCTTATCTAAATGTCAGATGGCGGCAAATCCACGCATCACCCTTTATCTTGAGAAGAACAGCGGGGTGGAATAAAAGACAGGATTACACGACATGAACATCTTAAATCCGTAACAATCCCTATTGAGGGATTATCTTTGAATAGTAACATCTCATATGTGTCACAAATCTGCATGACGTCTATAATTACATGGATGCTTATCTGTCCCTTTGTCTCTGCCTGAACCAAAGCCACAGTGTCCTCTTTTTCTACTGCAAGTTGATGATAATAATAATAATGCTTTATTTATATAGCACTTTTCATACAACATCAGCAGGAGAGGACTCTTTAAAGAATCTTTACTTTAAAGAGTCCTCTCCTGCTGATGTTCAGGCGTATATCTGTATGTAGTGTCTCTACTTTAAAGAGTCCTCTCCTGCTGATGTTCAGGTGTATATCAGTATGTAGTGTCTCTACTTTAAAGAGTCCTCTCCTGCTGATGTTCAGGTGTATATCAGTATGTAGTGTCTCTACTTTAAAGAGTCCTCTCCTGCTGATGTTCAGGTGTATATCAGTATGTAGTGTCTCTACTTTAAAGAGTCCTCTCCTGCGGATGTTCAGGTGTATATCAGTATGTACTGTAGTGTCTCTACTTTAAAGAGTCCTCTCCTGCTGATGTTCAGGTGTATATCAGTACGTAGTGTCTCTACTTTAAAGAGTCCTCTCCTGCTGATGTTCAGGTGTGTATCAGTATGTAGTGTCTCTACTTTAAAGAGTCCTCTCCTGATGATCTTCAGGTCCATATCAGTATGTAGTGTCTCTACTTTAAAGAGTCCTCTCCTGCTGATGTTCAGGTGTATATCAGTATGTGGTGTCTCTACTTTAAAGAGTCCTCTCCTGCTGATGTTCAGGTGTATATCAGTGTGTAGTGTCTCTACTTTAAAGAGTCCTCTCCTGCTGATGTTCAGGTGTATATCAGTGTGTAGTGTCTCTACTTTAAAGAGTCCTCTCCTGCTGATGTTCAGGTGTATATCAGTGTGTAGTGTCTCTACTTTAAAGAGTCCTCTCCTGCTGGTGTTCAGGTGTATATCAGTATGTAGTGTCTCTACTTTAAAGAGTCCTCTCCTGCTGATGTTCAGGTGTATATCAGTGTGTAGTGTCTCTACTTTAAAGAGTCCTCTCCTGCTGATGTTCAGGTGTATATCAGTGTGTAGTGTCTCTACTTTAAAGAGTCCTCTCCTGATGTTCAGGTGTATATCAGTATGAAGTGTCTCTACTTTAAAGAGTCCTCTCCTGCTGATGTTCAGGCGTATATCAGTATGTAGTGTCTCTACTTTAAAGAGTCCTCTCCTGCTGATGTTCAGGTGTATATCAGTATGTAGTGTCTCTACTTTAAAGAGTCCTCTCCTGCTGATGTTCAGGTGTATATCAGTATGAATTGTCTCTACTTTAAAGAGTCCTCTCCTGCTGATGTTCAGGCGTATATCAGTATGTAGTGTCTCTACTTTAAAGAGTCCTCTCCTGCTGATGTTCAGGCGTATATCAGTATGTAGTGTCTCTACTTTAAAGAGTCCTCTCCTGCTGATGTTCAGGCGTATATCAGTATGTAGTGTCTCTACTTTAAAGAGTCCTCTCCTGCTGATGTTCAGGTGTATATCAGTATGTAGTGTCTCTACTTTAAAGAGTCCTCTCCTGCTGATGTTCAGGTGTATATCGGTATGTAGTGTCTCTACTTTAAAGAGTCCTCTCCTGCTGATGTTCAGGTGTGTATCAGTATGTAGTGTCTCTACTTTAAAGAGTCCTCTCCTGCTGATGTTCAGGTGTATATCAGTATGTAGTGTCTCTACTTTAAAGAGTCCTCTCCTGCTGAATTTAGCTTTTTATTGTTCTCATACTGCCTGTGCTGCAGCACCTCTTTTCACCCTCTGTCTGAAACCAGAGCCTAGTCTGCTCTGATTGGTTAGCTGGCCGGCTCTGTTGTGATTGGTCCACCGCTTAGAGATGTCCCGTCCCTTATCACGTATGTGTTGGAGTGCTACCCAATAGGAGAGGGAGTGTCCCATCTACATTGTGTTGAGGAAGTAAACAAAGGAGTCCAATGGAGTGTGTGAGAGACACTCCCTCACTAACTTGAGATATTAGCCTTTACAGACAGAAACTTAACACCCCCCCAAAAGCACAATCGAGCCCCTTTAATAATTCCCCTGGAGCAACACACACTTCAGGAAATAGGAAGCAATAAAGTAAAGAAAGTTCACTTGGAAAACTTCTGGGAAAATATCCAACATTTGGGACAGGTGGTGTCTGGCTGTCGACTCAGAAGCTCCATAGAGCAGCAAGTCATGTTCCGGCATTTATCTTTCCAAGTTCAAAAGATATATAAAAGTGTATGAGATAGAAAGAAGGCCCAAGGCACCGGTGTGCTCCTGGTTTGATTGCTGATCAGGGCGACTGCTTGAAGTGACGGTTAATAATTCACATTGAAAAGTCAATCAAACATCAAAGACACAGATCAGAGAAAACCCAAAGAGCAGGAGAACGAGACACACAACAGAAGAAGAGATCAAAGCATTCCACGAGCAGACCAAGACGCGCAGAGAAACAAAGCAAGACTAAACACAATGTGCAAAACAGAGAGAAAAATATTCAATTCACCAAAAACAGATGCAAAACGACCACAGAGGTGCTGAGACAAAGTCAACAACTACAAAGTGACATCAACAACAACAAAGTCATGCAAATCAAATAAACAACTAAAGAGTGATGGAAAACCCGTACGAATTGATATCAACAATCACAAAAATACACCGATCGACCACGAAGACACACAAAACAACCAGAAAGCGATGCAAAAAACCCACTAACCAGTGGCCCTCTGTCAGGGCCTAAGATATTTTAAAAAATAATATTTGAAAACATAAAAAAAACCGTTTTTTTAAATAATTTTTTGTCGTTACATTTTTCATTAGTTTTACCAAAATAACTTGATTTAATTGTATTTAAAATAATATTTCCAAAGAAATAAATCCTTCGAATCTGCCTGTTCAGTTTCTGTTGGAATGTGAAGGGTTAAATGCCGTCTCTGCGAGTTACTGTGAAGACGGGAGAGCTTGTTGGTCCCTCTCTACATTCACAGAGGGTCGCTATAGTAACTCAACGAGAGAGTAATGTCACATGACAGTACAATTGACCAATCATATCTTCCCTCTAAATGGGCAGGCTTTATTTTCGTGGACTTTATGACAAGTTCCGCCCGCTGTGAGGTCTATGCAAGTGGTGCAGTGACGCGTCCTAAAGGTCCTAAAACCCGGAAGTAAGCTGCGCTCGGATTCCCTCGACAGAAAGCAACGGGATTTCTCCATAGGATTTTGGAAGATAGCTGGAAATAAGGTCTGTGGAAAACGAACCTGTTAGATAAATGCACGTTTTGTTCAGCCGGATAATATCCACATGTCTACCCTACTTTTATTATTTTCGAATCATAAATCTAATCGATAGATTTATGATGGATAGATTTATGATGGATAGATTTATGATTAGCATAAGTTCGTTCATGACGGCTCACTTCAGTGATAGTGATGACATCGTTGCGAAATTATGAACCGAGTCATTTTCAAGATTGAGTTACAATGATAAACTGGAGTGGCAGAGGATCAGCTGCATGACCCGCACGTGCTTCATCCAGAAGGACCGGAGGATGGACTTTGTGTTTCAGTGATTTATCATCAAAGGTAGGCCTGAGTCATTGTCAATGCGGGTTGCCGTGCCGACTTCATTCATGTGTAATTGTTACTTGGCTGTGGGTGCCCTGTCACGATAGGTATACACAACGTTAGGGCGGTGGTGGCGAAGTCGATAGGGACTCGGCAACTGGAAGGTCACCAGTTCAAGTCCCGGAAAGACCAAGTGCTCCCGAGGTGTCCCTGAGCAAGGCACCGTTCCCCACACGGCTCCCCGGGCGCCGTACAAAATGGCAGCCGTATCGTTACATAGTACCTGTAGCCTACTACGTAACGACAATACGTTGAATCTTCTTCTTCTTCATAGATGGATATTTAAACACAAAACAGCAAAACGATACAGAAGCCTTGTTGTTTGTGGTGGTTTTGTTTGTGTTGTTGCCTCTCGATGATCTTCTCCCACACACAGTTCCCATCGATAACCCGTGCATGGATTTATAATGATCGCGGCAGGTGTGAAAGGGTCCGACAGACTCTCGTCTTTACGAGATGCACTGTGAGAAAAGATGAAAACACGACCTCGTTTTGACGGAAAGAAGATGGAGGTAATCTCACACTGGTTACGACTTAACTTGGATTTTGAACATCCCATAAGTAAAACATCCCACCCAGCGCTTCTCTCCCGCGGCGGCTGGTTCGGATACGATGAAACAAACAAACTGGCTTTCATCACAACCCAAAGACAGAAAAGTGTCCCTGCTGTTATGAACGTTTATGAGTCGCTCTTTTCACTAATTTAATTTCAGAACATGATTTTCTTTGCAACTCAATGCATTTCATTTCTCCTCCGCTCCTACGCAGTGTGTCTGAGAGCAGAACGCTTTCCCCTCTACTTGCTTTGAGAAACCGTCTCTTTTATTTCTTTCATTTCTAAATCAAGCTAATTTCAGATGATTGATAAATGCAAAATGTTCATCACTCACTGCCAAGACATTGGCCGAAAGAACGAGATCGCGGATACAAGCGGCCGAGATGGGTTTCCTCCGCCGGGTGGCTGGCGTCTCCCTTAGGGATAAGGTGAGAAGTTCGGTCATCAGGGAGGGACTCGGAGTTGAGCCGCTCCTCCTTCGCGTCGAAAGAAGCCAGTTGAGGTGGTTCGGGCACCTAGTTAGGATGCCACCTGGGCGCCTCCCTAGGGAGGTGTTCCAGGCACGTCCAGCTGGGAAGAGACCAAGGGGTAGACCTAGGACCAGGTGGAGGGATTATATCTCTTCGCTGGCCTGGGAGCGCCTTGGGACCCCCCAGTCAGAGCTGGTTGATGTCGCCAGGGAAAAGGAAGTTTGGGGCTCTCTGCTGGAACTGCTACCCCCGCGACCCGACCACGGATAAGCGGGAGAAGATGGATGGATGGATGGATGGATATTGATTTGTTTTTGGATCAGACAAGGAAGACCACAGAAGGAAATTTAATTTTAAGCATCCGTATGCAAGGACTACTCTTAAGCAAATGTGTATTTCGGTAGTTGGTGTACAATTGTGGAATTCTCAACACAAGGATCTAAAGAATTGTATTGTTCAGTTAAAGAAGTTGTATAAATGAAGAAAGATGGGACGATGTGAAGCAGGATGTGAATACGTCGATGTACTCTGGTCCTTCATGTTTTTGATGTCTCCTCTGTATTTGCGGGTGCCATTGTTATTGTTGTTATTGTTATTATTATTATCATGTGTCGCTTTCCACCTTCTTCTCCAGAGGACTCAGGTGAGGGTGCTGCACCTTTCTTCTCCTTATACATGTGATGTTTTGTTTCTTTCCGTTAACCGTCAAGCGGGAAATAAGTATTTATTTGTGTGTTTCTCTTAGTGTCCTAAGATACTGTTATGTTTGGCTGTGAACAAATAAATAAATTATTATTATTATGATGAAGGGCAGACCATCCATCTGTATTTATTTATTTTTTTAGAAAGGGGCCGGTCACATAAGATGCTGTTCTTCTCCCTGCTCCTTTTCGCTCCATGGTGGAGTCATGTTTTATGGCAATTGTTGTACATTTGGTTTTGCGTACCACGAGCGGGACAAATAAAAATTAAATTAAATATAATGTGACATAAATTAAAAATGTTTGCCTTTTAATTCAATATCACTTTTAAACACATGCATTTATTTATTTTTGTTGACTTCTAAATATATTAACTTATCTTTCTGTTTTCTATTCAATAATAAGAGTTGTTTTTATACATTTTATTTCATGTATTTCTGCATTAGTTCTATTTTTTTGCAGGTGAATTAGGAAGAGAAATGAAAAGGGGAAATATATTTCTGTAATAAATCCATAAATAAAGATATTTAATAATACATACATAAAGATGCATGTAATAATAATAAATGAAATGACTGTAGTGAAATACGTGAAAGCCATTAAACAAAGTTAGACGTTTCTCTGTGTAATTTATTATAGAAGCAATAAATACAAAACCGGCACAATTATCCCTTAAACAAAAAAGCAATCATTCCATGTCCTTGTGGGGGGTGCCTTCATGATGACAGATAAAGGGGGGGCTCTTATATGAAACACAGCGGCCTCCGGATATTAAAATAGCATCCTTACACCAATCTCAATGTGAGCAAGACCTGCCATCCCCCTCTCTGTAATGACTTGGTCCGGAGGCTTGGACCCGTCTCCAGGCCGAACGCGAACACCTTCATGCTGCTTTATTCAGGGGTGTGCAGCCGACTCTCTTTCCTATTATCTTTCATAGCAGTTTTATATCAGCTTGTGTGAGGCTTGATTTCATTTCAGACGATCAGCACCTTCACTCGTCTTTCTTCCAGCAACAGGTGCTGGAGAATGATGAAGAACATCCTTTAATATGTCTCAAATCGTATGTCATAAAAAGGGCCTATATGGACAAATAAACAACTGTTAAAGGTGGGGTAGGTACGTTTCAGAAACCGGCTCGAGTGCACTAACATTTGAAAGTACACAGCCGAAAAGAATCCGCCCCTTCCTTCAGACTTCCTTACAGACATGAACGCGCACACGACGTCAGCAGACTGGTGAAAGTGGCTGTTGCTGGCGAGTCATTGAAGTACTGCTGCAATGCACGCCCAATGACGGCAAGAGATACATTTGTGCGTGCACGATATGGAAGGCTGACAGACAGGGCGGCTAAACGGATTGGTTGTACTTTTTACAGTATCACGGCTTCCACAGATGAAATTTTTTAATGGATTTGTTGTCAAAGCACTTAAGATATTCATTGCTATCGGGATGTTAAGAGCATTCCCTGGAATATAACAAAAAGAGTATCTCGAGCCGGTTTCTGAAACTTACCTACCCCACCTTTAAGGAATATGTTTACATTTGGAAGCTTCTTTAATTTTTTAGGTTAAAAAAACACAAAACAGATTTCATGATTAAATTAGACATCGCCCACTACCACTCTTGGTGGTAAATAGGTACCAGTTAGCTTAGCCTAGCATAATGATTGGAAATATACAACCCAGTCTCACAGCATTTCGGGTTATAGTCACAACATTAATTTAATCTATTGATTCGTGTTCACCAACAGTCCAGAGGTTGCGCTAGACTTTTTCGCTGCCCGTCAAAATGACTCGCTCGTGAACTGTTAGCGCCGTGTCGTGCATGCCCACTGCACCTCACAGACATTTCAATGAACTGTTCGGCAAAGTTAGGTTTGGAAACTATGTCATTTCCTTTTGGAGGGCATGCATAATAACACGGCATAACACCGGAGCCCCGCTGCGGGGAAACTTTCTTAATTAGAGTTTGTTCTAATCTGTCAAAATGACGGACGGCTTTCAAATGTTTCGATCATTGTTTAAAAAAAAAAACATCATACTGTAGACGGAAAATATTCGGTTAATGCGATCTCTGTGTCACAAAAAGCAATGTATTTCTATTGGTAGGATGTTTCGTGCCTGCACCACGTGTCTTTTTGTCCGGCCGGGTCTTGGAAGACCAGAAGCTGTGGGGTTCATAAAAACATTTCCTTACTCAATATCTTACCCTATCCCTTTTATTTTAAATTGTATAATGTCCGAGCTTTTTTGCCGTCCGCGAGGAAAAGAAAACTCAGAGCCTCAGAATACTGAAAACTGAAAAAAAAATGTCATTCTAATTTATTATTATTTGGTGCAGGCACGAAACATAGCCTCGATAGAAATACATTGCTTCTAAAATCGTTCTGTGTCAGAATTTTGAAATCTGTATTCTTTTAAATCTGTTTTTCCTTTTAATTTGTTGTTATTTTGCGGTCAGGGCCCCTCCCCGTCGCTATATTACGTACAGGGTACCCCTTGCCCGTCAGGCTTCTACGGGCAGGGCGTCCCATAGACCTTCATTGCGGACACAGCGGACCCCTTGACCGTCAGGCTTCTACGGGCAGGGCGTCCCATAGACCTTCATAATGCCTATTTTAAGGTTCATTTGGCCATTAAAATGCGTTTTGATCTCATTTTATGCGAGTAATTTTTATTTCTGATTATTTGTGCAGTACATGTACATGATGTTTAGTTTGCTAGTTATGACAAAGATTACTTCATGAATGTGTACACATGGTTGCTAACGTTTTTTTGGTGGAAATGTGTTTTTCACAGCAAAGTCACCCTCTGTACTCGGACTTATTGGGAGAATCTAAAGGCAAGAACATCCCAAATATTCATGTAGGTCTTTATTGTAGACCTTTAGTGTTGCCGTCTGTGAGGAAAATACACGGGGCTCAGAGCCTCGTATTTTTAAAATCTTTCTTTCCTTCTAATTCGTTATTCTTTTCCAAATAACACACTGTTATTTACTCACCAATAACACACAATTATCCTGGCTTTTATTTATTGGTTTAATTCCATAATCTCGGGCTTTTTTGGCGTCCGTCAGGAACTGAATTTCAAAATAAAAATAACCGGAAACAGACGTAGGCCTATAAGGGACATTTCGAGCATCATTGCGATTGTCAAAATGTTTGAGTTTAGGATGGCCGAAGACACTACCCATAATCCCCAGCTATCGTTTAGGACTACAGTCCCCGTGATTACTCTTCAAGGTCTGGGATTGGATGTAGGAGTTCGCCAAGGTTACGCCGAGCGTCAAACAGCTGTTTGAAATAGAACGAAACCACGCCAGACTATCAAAACGGGAATCGAACGCCCCCCCAGAACTACACATGTTTAAATAATTTTTTTTCAATAAAACATTTTTTTACTCCAAAAATGTTTCTTTATTAAATAATAAATCTGATTTGTACAGCATGTTAGTGGGATAGCAGTATTTTAAAGTGTCAAAAACAAAGTGACAGTAACAGACTGGAACAAGAAAACCAGTGTTTTGTACCTATACCAAGCAAAGTAGGCATTTTCTTTGTGCCACTGCATCTCACAAATAAACAAGGACATTTAATAATCAGACCCTGCAATAAAATAAATCAAGTATCACTTTAGGAATATGAGAATGTCCACATTTCCAGGTATTTATAAGCTGGGATGTTTGGGCGTTTACAATATCCCCTGCTCTGGAAAGAAGTCTCTCGCTTGGTGCTGATGTTGCCGGGACAGCAGTGGTCGCGTTAACCGAATATTTTATTTAACAATGACGGAAAAATCTGAAAGCAGTCTGAAATGACAGCTGTCAGAGGGGGGAGAGCAGACTGAAAAGGCTGAGCAGAGCGCTATGATAGGCTCTTGGGAATAGAGCGAAGTGATTGGTTAAGCTGGAGAGTGACGCCCCCGTTCACTTATTGAGAGGAGAGAGAGGAGTTACATGGGAATATTAAATGAATGAGGAAAGACGGTTTTCCTGGTTGAATTTACGCTGAGCTTCATTTGTCCTGTTCAGCCGCTCGGTAACGACCATCGTTTTTCAGACACGTCAACTCTTCAGAAATCGCCACTCTGCTGAGTGCGTCTCGAAAACACATGTTGGCGACTGAAGGACATCCAGTGTTCGGTCTTTTCCGGAAGCATCCTTCACCTACAGTGGCTGCTTCTCAGGTCGACTATTTTCATTTCCTCGCTCCTCGGTCTCACCGGAAGTTGATTTGCCTGCGCCATCTTGAGTAGCGTCTCAATGGCCTTATTTCTGCCTGAGGACCGAGGAACCACCAGACCATCCTCCGATGAAATCCTGAGACACTCGCCCCGCCCCCTAACTGTGTATCGCTCACTGATTGGACGAGGCAGCGCATGCACTGATCTGATGCTTCTTGACATGAGAGCCGTTTCCCAGCGGAGTGAAGAAAACACACGAACCTCACGGGAGTCCCTCCTCAGTTTATACCGCGGTTTGTTTAAATTAATGTTTCATTTAGTTACAAATATGTGATATTTTGTTCATGTATTTGGATCTACAACAGATGATACAAATGTTTGTGTCAGTAAATGTGCACGAACAGAGGCGGGGGTGTTTGTGAACACAACGGGGACAGAGCTGCTGCCAGACGATCAGCTGTGCGGCGTCATCACAAACGGACGTCGCTTCACGTGACGGTCCGGAGGAAAGGACGTCCCATTGCTCTTAAAACTCATTTCCCTGCTTCTCGTGGTTTCCTTGCGTCTCTCCTTGCTTCCTTGGTGGGAGGGACTAGTCGCAGGGAGACAACGCAAGTGAGGGAAGCAAGGATTTCATTGAATCGACCTGAGAAGCAGCCAGTGTCTCAACTGAAAGAGGAACACACACAACATATAATAACATTCTGAGATCTGGGGATATTTATCTCCCATCCTTTCACTTTTTCTGACATTTCAACACCGAACATGTCGTTAATGTCTCTGTGTAGTGAACTGCAGCAATCTGAACGCCTGTACATTATTTACATCTCACTTTATCAGTAGAACATGCAGGAAATGACTTTTTTAATGCAGTATTTTCTGATTTATGGCGCAACACAAAGATATTTCGCTCTGTGCAAACCTTTGACTCCAATATGTCAACAACATGAAACAAGAATATGACATGGCTTTATCCAATGTTCACACAGGAGTTCTACGTCCTGACACATCCTTCACTGTCTCAACGGAAAGAGGACCAGACACACATTCAAAAGACAATAACATGTGGAGAATGTAGTGGACATTTTTATTATATCCTTAAACCAAATGCTTCTCATAAATGTCATGTGCTTTCTTCTTCTTCTTCTTCTTCTTCTTCTTCTTCTTCTTCTTCTTCTTCTTCTTCTTCTTCTTCTTCTTCTTCTTCTTCTTCTTCTTCTTCTTCTTCTTCTTCTTCTTCTTCGGGTTTATTCCCAGGCGCTTCAAGGCCACAGAGCTGCTTTGGCTACTGGGAGACTCACACAAAGTCACACCAGAACTTCCCTACTCTGGGAACCGTTATGCTATCTACCGCTCAAGGACAGATGTCTCATAACAATGTGACCGTGTGAAGACAGATTTCTAACTTTCCCACTCCTTCTGTATATAAGCTTTGCCACCACATTGTATGGCGCACACTCACGCAGACTATTCTATGCTCTGTGAGACCTGTGTCTATATATTTTATTGTATCTTATGTATTTGAAGCTTCAAATAAATAACTAGAAAGACAGCTCTGACTGATTCACCATTTATTTGTTTTGATCACTTTGACTTGTACTCTCCACGGTGTTGGGTCCTAGATTTCCAGAACAAGACTTTGGGATATTTATCTCCCATTCTTTCACTTTTCGGGCATTTTACAGACCAGACATGTCGTTGATGTCACTGTTTACCAAGCTACCACTTTTTCTGAAAAATGCATACAATGACGCAATAGGCCTAAATGTTAAATACATGGTTTATACACGTAATTACTGGCATCATTTGCCGCGCACAAACCTACCTCTTTTGGATTTGGAAAGGCTGGCATGTATGCCTCTAATCAGTAGCTAAAATGTCCTGTCCTTCCTTGACATCGAGTAAAGTGGACTGTAATGCTAAGCTAATGAGTATCTTAACTTGTTAACAACAAAGCTAACCGACTGCTAGCTCTAACTCTATACCTCCTATGTCTGTATGGTAGAAGCTAGAGCTAGCCGCCCGTTAGCTTAGTTTAGCATAACGTTTGGAAAACTTTAAGGTAATACATCTTTCATTATTTTGGCACATGACCCCCCAAAGAATAGCACATTGTGTTTTTACACTTAGTTTTTTGTATGGATTGATCCAAAAACACAACTTGTTAATTAAATCTTGCCGAGCAAAGCTAACGACTGCTAGCTCTAGTTTTACATTTGCTGCATTGTGTTTTTGCAAATCAGCTAATTTAAGAGCGTGTTAAAGAGTTTAATGAGTAGATTTCACCACCCTAAGGAAATCAAACAATACACTATAATATAATATATATAATTAATCTGTGAGTTGAAGACATGTTGTAAAATAGCTTTCGTTACCTTTGATAGAGCTAGGCTAGAATAGCTTGTTAGCCATGCCATGCTAGTGTCAATCTATGCCTTAAATAATAATAATAATAAACTTTATTTATATAGCACCTTTCATACAGGGGATTGCAGTTCAAAGGGCTTTACATCAGTACAAAATAAGACATCAAATCAGTCTAAATCAAGCAGCAAGAGCAGAAAGTGGGATAAAATTATTAAAAATAAAAACATGGGGAATAAAACAGAGAAATAGTGCAATGTCAATCACAGAGAATAGTGCAGAGTATAATAGTGTAAAATCAGTCATATGCTTTGGTAAAGAGAGAGGTTTTAAGCTGCCCTTTAAAAATGCCTAATGTATTGGCTTCCCTAATATTGTTGGGTAACGTGTTCCACAGTGTTGGGGCGTAGTTTACAAAGGCTGCATCACCGATCTTCTTATGAGTCCTTCTGGTGACCTCTAACAGACCTCCTTGTCCATTCAGAGCTTTGTATGTGAGGAGAAGCACCTTCAAATCAGTTCTGAAAGTTACAGGAAGCCAGTGTAGAGTAGCTAAGACAGGACTAACGTGTTCCCTCCTTTTGGTATTCGTCAGTAGGCTAGCTGCAGAGTTTTGAATGAGCTGGAGTCTTCAATAGCTTTCTTGGGGTTTCTTAAAGTATTAATTAACACTGTATACTCATATGGTAACAGAACTATATTTTTATTCAAATGCTGTGCGTGTGCCCGTTCAACTAAATAATGAATTGGCACAAAGTTCTTTCCACACTCACACACAGAAGTGCATATGAAGTCGTATAAACAGATGGGGAAGTGCTGAGGTCTTTGGGATTAGTTTTGTATCATAAAGATAAAGCAACACTTTCTCAGAATAAAGCAAAACTATGAGTTTAAAAGAAAAAAAAACTGAGTCAAGCAAAATAAAATAAATTTCAAAAATAAAACTATAAGTTGTAAACAAATCATGTAAACTATAAGTATTTTTTCTTTGTTTTAACATAGGTTTTTGTTTGCCGTTCTTGTTTCTTCTTTCTCAATGGTCAGACTTTTGCTCTCGCTGCAGCTCTCTTGCGCTCCCTCATTTTTTGTTTGAGATTCTGACACAACCTCCCAGGTGGGCGGGACTTTCAGGGGTGCGTCCCCATTGGCTACTCAGTTTTTGAGTGACAGCCCAGTCCTCCAGCGATTGCGATTGCTTGACTTAGTTTTTTTTTCTTTTAAACTCATAGTTTTGCTTTATTCTGAGAAAGTGTTGCTTTATCTTTAGGATACAAAACTAATCCCATTGAGGTCAAGTTTACCTTATCTAAATAGAAATGACTCGTGCTTTGCTTAGTGCTATCAGCACCAGCATGTGTGCGCAGAGACAACAGAGAAGTATGATTCTGTTCGTGTTGCAGGAAGATGCATCAGCCACATCCAGGCTGAGGATGTGTCTCGTTTGTCTCCACTTCGCCTGAACCTCTGGAGGCGTGGGTTCAGAGTCAGATTAATCTCCCCCATATAAAAGATAATCTGATTAGATTTAAAGACAGGAGCTGCATGCAAACTGAAATAAACTTATTTAAAACACACTAGACATGAACCAGTTACAGAGGAAATACAGAGCAATTATGTTCTCAAGGTGTTTGACTATGTGTGAGTATGTAGGTGTGTATATGTATATGTGCATATGTGTGTATGTACATATGTGTATATGTGTGAGTATGTAGGTGTGTATCAGTATGTATCAGGGTTTCCGCTAGGATTTTTTCTCGCCGGTCAAATGTCCGGGCAGAATTCATTTTACCGGACTAATTTGAAACTTACCGGTCATATTTCAATAATAATAAGAGTTGTGTAGCAGAGTTTCCGTTAGCAGGTAATCACCGGACTATGAGCGGATATGCTTCAGTTTAAAACTCAGTTCACGGGGCTCATTTTTATATTGCTTCAGTTTATAATCGTAACAGATCGAAAAATTCAGATTCATTTTTCAATAAATGATTCCACAAACAACAAACAACATAATTATTACATTCAAACAAACTACTTGCAGTAGATAACGTACATTATTCAGAAGTTTACATCAACTTTGAATAATAACACGGGAGAAACGGATCCTCTCTTTTTCTCTCTCTCTCTCTCTCTCTCTCTCTCTCTCTCTCTCTCTCTCTCTCTCTCTCTCTCTCTCTCTCTCTCTCTCTCTCTCTCTCTCTCTCTCTCTCTCTCTCTCTCTCCTGACAGCCCGTCAGTTTCTCATGCAGCTCCTGCAGCTCGCTAAACAGAGGGCGGGGCTTCAGGTGATCATGCAGAGCTGCGTGTCTCGGTCAGACTCAGCAGCTGATCTGATCTCTCTCTCGCGTCCGGTTACACTTCACTCGCGTTTATGTCCATATCGATCAGATCCAGCTCTCCCGATCGGCCTTCATAGAGAGCACCGATCAAACTATTAAGAGTGAATATCGGCCATAATGACCGGCGGCCGATCGATCGGAGCCTCCCTAATTATTACCGGACATTTTGACCGTCAGGTTTTGAATTTACCGGTTTTTAATAAATGTTACCAGCTAAAAACCGGTAATTACCGGCTAACGGAAACCCTGGTGTGTATATGTGCATATATGTGTGTGTATGTATATGTGTATGTACATTTGTGTATATGTGTGAGTATGTAGGTGTGTATATGTATATGTGCATATATGTGTGAGTATGTAGGTGTGTATATGTGCATATATGTGTGAGTATGTAGGTGTGTATACGTGCATATATGTGTGTATGTATATGTGTATATGTCAATGGGTAAAGCAGATTAATAATAATAACAATAAGAATGAATAAGAATGATAATTATTGCAGATTATAGATTATAAATAAATCATTTAGGGACAAGGGGGTGAGATTAAATAAATTATACTTCTTCTCACTCCTTTTCGAACACTAGATGTGGCACTGTTTATGTTGCTAATGCTGTTGTTGTTGTTGTTGTTGTTGTAAATGTCTTTTTTGTTTTGATTTCTCTTACATGACTATGCACTGCAACATTTGTTTTGTTTTGTAATTATTTATTTGACTTGTTCGAAATAAAATGAATCAATCAATCAATCAATTATCTCCAGCATAATCTTGTTTACTCGTGTGTCAGCAACTACACTGTTAAACATAAACTGTTCTCGCACCCTAATGATGTTTACTGTGAGCTCAATAAGTAGGGATATTGAAACAATTAAAGTAATGGCAGACCCACTAAACAGCCTCTACACTTCAGTCTAATTTAAGGTCTCCACAAGCTTGGCGTGCTCGAATAACAGAAACAGACATTACTATAACTGCAGATGACTATAAGCCAGGGGTGTCAAACTCAATTTCATCGCGGGCCACATCAGCATTATGGTTGCACTCAAAGGGCCGGTTGTGACTTTAAGACTTTATAAATATACATATATCATATTTAATATATATAAAATAATGTATTATTTATAATACATAACTTCCTCTGCATTGGATTATTACCGGATAGTGTAATAACTTCATAATTAACTACGTCTGAAAGCAGAAGTCCAGGGCAAATAATTGCAAGTCTCTTCAGTGCGCATGTCACAAAACAAGATGCATTGTGGGACATGTAGTTTATGGGCAACGTGCTCCTGTAAAGTGGCGTGTAACCGTATAATAAACTTATTATATTCTTTGTATGCTCTTGCGGGCCACATTGAATTAAGTCGCGGGCCGGATTTGGCCCCCGGGCCTTGAGTTTGACACCCCTGCTATAAGCGGTCCTATTTACCTTGCCTCTCTTCAATTCTCGAAATGGATCCAGCTCGTAAACTGGCTAGCTTACCAAATCACTTTTCCAGCTACTGGGATACATGATACTTCAATCTAACGTATATATTGACAAAGGGTGTTGGTGTTTCGCGAATAAAACATGTTTAAGGTGCTTTCAACTAGCCATGAGCGAGGCAAGACCAGGGCCGCCATGTTTTTAACTGTAACATAAGCTAAACTCACTCGGCCGCGCGCCAGAAAAAACTCCTCTAAATTAAAAACCATTAAGTGCTCGTAGTGAAAACACCAAATCTCCTCCAGGGTTCTGCGCTCTCAGTAGTAACTTTTTTCGTCAGTCACGTGATGCCATTGGGCCCAAAAAAACGTTTTCGTATTGACGAACATTGCTAAGGAGATGTCTGTGAATCAGGGTTTATATTTCTCTGAGGTAAATCGTCATCACCGTCGGAAAACGTATATAAAATGTGCTTAAAACCATATCCAGGGATTTCCCTCTACATTCATTTGACTCAGATGAGACCTAATGTAAACACAGACCATATTACTTCAGACAGCAACGTTTCTGATTGGTCCGTGGGCGTAAAGCCCGCCCACATTTTAGTAATGTCGTCATGACTCAGCAAATCTGGATCAGCTCCGATGTTCCCCCGTTTTTAGAGATTAGGGTACGGAGGAAAAGAGAGAGGGGTTTATCTCCTGACACTTTTTGAGTCTCCTGACGCACCGGGGACACGTGGTTATGTAAAAGACGTACAAAAGTGCATTTTGCATGATAGGAGACCTTTAAGGAAAACAAGTGTGCATGCTCTGTGGTCTTAATGAATGTAGAAGATCTGCTGAGGATCCAGGGAAGTATTTTAGTAACGGAGTAACTTTGATAGGAATGAACGGGGCCCGCCTCCATGTCTGAATCCAGTTCTCTTCATACATCCTGGCAGCACCGCTAAGCTAACAGCTACATCGCTAAGCTAACAGCTAACTCGCTAAGATAACAGCTAAATCGCTAAGCTAACAGCTAACTCGCTAAGCTAACAGCTAACTCGCTAAGCTAACAGCTAAATCGCTAAGCTAACAGCTAACTCGCTAAGCTAACAGCTAACTCGCTAAGCTAACAGCTAAATCGCTAAGCTAACAGCTAAATCGCTAAGCTAACAGCTAAATCGCTAAGCTAACAGCTAACTCGCTAAGCTAACAGCTAACTCGCTAAACGCAGCTACTGCTAGCAGAACTTCAGCAACAGTGAGAGGTTTCTGTACATCAGGACACTCCATAAATCACAGAGAGTTGAAGCTGATGGAGGACAAACCTAAAAACATCTTCCCCGCAACATATGATCTAATTTGATTTAAATCCACTTGTAGATTATACGACCAACTACTCGGGGCAAGAGCAACCTGCAGAGCGTGAAGAAGGACTGACAGAGACATCTATCTTACTATTACAAGTCAATTTAGCGCTCCAATGATTGTGAAGCTTGTCTTTTAACGTAGTTACATTAAGTCCCTGACACACCAAACCGATTTCGGCCGTTGATAGATGTCGATAGATGTCGGGCCGTTGATGAGCGTCGCGTCGCCCTACTCAGATTGGTGTGTTCCGCACCGTCGTGTCTTTTCGGCCGTGCCGACACCTTCCGCCGCCGATTCGACATGTTGAATCAGGAGGCCGTCAGCCAAAGAAATCACTCTGATTGGCTGTTCAGCTAGCGAATCAGTGCATGAGAAGCGAAACGGAAGTGAGGACCCAAACACACGATTAAGAAGGCAAATCTGAGACTTCATTGAACTCCAGCTCTCGACTCGGGTTCGGGAAAGCCCCGTGAGCTTCTCGCTGTAGAGGGAACATGGAACGCAGACTATTTGTTGTTTGTTTATATCACGCAGTCTGTTCTTCTTCTCTCGGTTATCACGCAGTCTGTTCTTCTTCTCTCGGTTATCACGCAGTCTGTCTTCTTCTCTCGGTTATCACGCAGTCTGTTCTTCTTCTCTCGGTTATCACGCAGTCTGTGGCCGTTTCTCAATCGCGAGGATACTTGCTTGGTAGTCGCGTACTTCCAAGTCACTTCCTTCAGAAACGAAGCAAGTATGCTTCCAAGCCACGGCTTCGGAAAACGAAGAAGAATGGAACAGGCTAACAAGTGTGCCACTCTCTCTAACGGTTTCAACATAAACTGTACCAAAAATAAATACCTCACGATGTCTCTCTAATTATGAACTTGCTTTACTTTCACGGAACACTTTTTTGGTGATAACAAAGTAACACATTTACCAACACGTGTTCTACGCCACTACATACTTACATTAAATGTGTGCAGCGTCGGTTCAGCCATTCTCCGCAAGGGTTTTGGAAATTGGTCCGTGCGCAAAGCATTGTGGGGATTTTAAGGACGCGAAGTCTACCCATGTGCAGCCTCGACATTTCCCCCCAAACCAAGGACGCGGCCTCGGTGGAATTCCAAGTACGCTGGAGATTGGAACGGTCCTTCGGCGGCACTCGACGACGTAGCATCCTTGAAATATTGGCTTGGAAGCCAGTATCCTCAAGATTGAGAAACGGCCTGTCTTCCGGTTGTTGCCTCTTTTGAATGACGAATACACGCTACCGCCACCTGCTGGTAAGGAGAGGTATTGCCGCTCACGCATGCGCAGTTCGTACGTGCTTCTTGGCCGTCGGCTGAAGTCTTTGCGGTGTGTTCCAGTGCGACTGTTGGCCAAGACGCAGGAGACGCAACCGTCGGGACGTGTTCTTTGGTGTGTAAGGACCTTTAAAGTTATAATGAGCTTTATTAGCATGAATAGATGAATTCAATTATGAAACGTTTTTGCTCTGCTGCACGATGTGGATACGACGGCTACCTCAGCGGTCACAGATCACTCAGAAACACTGGACTGTGAGAAAAGCTGTGTTTAATTTGCACTCCATAAAAACTTGCAGTACATGAAGCAGATATTACAGTCAGTCGTGACTTCTGTGAGCTGTGACACGTTCACTTACGGGATGTAACGTAGGTTGGCCGACCGGTGCAAAGGCTTCAGGTCCAACACACTGCACGTTGGGAGCAACACGTAGAAAACATCGATGAGCCAAGACACACGAAGACACATCGAGAGCAACTTGAACATGCGCAGCGTTTACTAACTGTGTGCGTCACTCTTTAGTGTCCCCCGGTCTCCCAGCTGTGTGCGTCACTCTTTAGTGTCCCCCGGTCTCCCAGCTGTGTGCGTCACTCTTTAGTGTCCCCTGGTCTCCAGCTGTGTGCGTCACTCTTTAGTGTCCCCCGCTCTCCCAGCTGTGTGCGTCACTCGTTAGTGTCCCCCGGTCTCCAGCTGTGTGCGTCACTCTTTAGTGTCCCCTGGTCTCCAGCTGTGTGCGTCACTCTTTAGTGTCCCCCGGTCTCTCAGCTGTGTGCGTCACTCTTTAGTGTCCCCTGATCTCCCAGCTGTGTGCGTCACTCTTTAGTGTCCCCTGGTCTCCCAGCTGTGTGCGTCACTCTTTAGTGTCCCCTGGTCTCCCAGCTGTGTGCGTCACTCTTTAGTGTCCCCTGGTCTCCCAGCTGTGTGCATCACTCTTTAGTGTCCCCTGGTCTCCCAGCTGTGTGCGTCACTCTTTAGTGTCCCCTGGTCTCCCAGCTGTGTGCGTCACTCTTTAGTGTCCCCCGGTCTCCCAGCTGTGTGCGTCACTCTTTAGTGTCCCCCGGTCTCCCAGCTGTGTGCGTCACTCTTTAGTGTCCCCTGGTCTCCCAGCTGTGTGCGTCACTCTTTAGTGTCCCCCGGTCTCCCAGCTGTGTGCGTCACTCTTTAGTGTCCCCCGGTCTCCCAGCTGTGTGCGTCACTCTTTAGTGTCCCCTGGTCTCCCAGCTGTGTGCGTCACTCTTTAGTGTCCCCCGGTCTCCCAGCTGTGTGCGTCACTCTTTAGTGTCCCCCGGTCTCCCAGCTGTGTGCGTCACTCTTTAGTGTCCCCTGGTCTCCCAGCTGTGTGCGTCACTCTTTAGTGTCCCCTGGTCTCCCAGCTGTGTGCGTCACTCTTTAGTGTCCCCCGGTCTCCCAGCTGTGTGCGTCACTCTTTAGTGTCCCCTGGTCTCCCAGCTGTGTGCGTCACTCTTTAGTGTCCCCTGGTCTCCGAACTGTGTGCGTCACTCTTTAGTGTCCCCTGGTCTCCCAGCTGTGTGCGTCACTCTTTAGTGTCCCCAGGTCTCCCAGCTGTGTGTGTCACTCTTTAGTGTCCCCTGGTCTCCCAGCTGTGTGTGTCACTCTTTAGTGTCCCCTGGTCTCCCAGCTGTGTGCGTCACTCTTTAGTGTCCCCCGGTAAACGCTGCGCATGGTTCCTCAAGCTGCAGACTAAACGCTGCATGTGTTGTCAAGTTGCTGAAGATGTTTCATCACGTGTTTGTGTTTCTATATTTGCATCCTTTCTCATAATGGAAACGTGTTGGTTTGTTGTAGCGCGTTTTCATCCGTCGGCCACCATATCAAATGTATACAGTAACCTGAAACATACATTTTTTTTACATCTTAAATTACATAATTACACATCAGGTACAAAAACCTTTAAAAAAGTTAATAATAAAATATAAATCTAGCCATATTTCCCTCAGCAACATCCTTCATATACTCGCATTGCATTTTGGTAATTAAACAGTGACATTAAACAAGGCGTGAACAACGGTAAAGTGTCGGCAAACAATCCCTCATAATCCCCCGTGCATCAAAAACAGGAACTGTGGTGATGACTTTATTACAGATCGTGTGAATGTGACAGGATTAGCGGAAGAATTCATAACACCCCTGCGGAGAAATAATAATAGTGTTTCTAAATGTGAGAAAACGAGCTTTACCTCTGAACCTGTTGGTATCGGCATTTCATCAGGATCAAATCCAACTTCAGTGGAAGAGAAATAAACATGAACAAATCCTGCTTTTATTGCTCTGTAAGCGGCTGTTAAAATATGTGTTTCTTCTCAGTGCGAACAGTTCCTACGTACTGTTTGGAGATAAGCCAAAAAACAACCGAAAGAACATGTTTAATGTCGTGTTTAATGTCGTCTCCCACTGATTAGTTATCTGTTTCTGGGCAACTTGTAGAGTTTCTTTATCAGTCTTTATTTTTGCTTCTTGCTTTTAAGTCCCGCCTAAAAACCCACCTCTTTTCCCTCGCTTACCAGCCAGTCTGAGCTATGTCATACCTATTTGTATGCTTTCACTGTCTGTCCATGGCCTTTATGTGCCTTGTATTTATTCTTATGTGTGCTTTTTTTATCTATTCGTGTAATATTATATTTTATTATAATGTTATGTTCATTGTGAAGCACTTTGGCAAACCCTCTGTTTTTAAACTGTGCTATATAAATAAAGTGGATTGGATTCTGTGTAATTGTTTATTTTTATCAGGTAAGCTCTGGTTTTGTTGTAGAATTCTGATATTTAATTAAAGGGGTGCTATACTGCTCTTTTTCAGGTTAATATTAATATTTGTGTGGCTTTACTGTGACATGTTTCTATGCTTTAATGTGCAGAAAGCTCTTTATTTTCCTTATACAACACCCTACCTGCACTGTAACTTTTATCCATGTACTTTTCTTGTAATGTTTAATTGAACTATTCATATTTTAGACTGCTCTGTAACTTTTATCCATGTATTTTCCTTAATGTTTATTTTATTAGCTTTTCTTTTTTAATGCTTAATGTCTTTCATTTTTTTTGTAAAGCACTTTGAATCGCCTTGCGTTGAAAAGTGCTCTATAAATAAACTTGCCTTGCCTTGCAGGAGAATAGTGCCTCTTTGGAAGAAGTGCATGTGTTAGAAATCTGTTGGTTTGCAAGTTGTAGATCAATTCTTTCATAAATTAATATATAAAACACAGAAAAGAAAGTGCTTTTTCCAATTATGCTGCTGTGTTATTGTTCCTTAAGCTTCGTTAAGGTAGCAGAATACTGAACGAAAGGAAGTGCATTGGTGATATAAGATGAAAAGGACAAAGCAATGATGTGTGTGGCTGTAGCAGCAGATTTACAGTGCAGGCGTTAGTCGCTTTTCACAAGTATACATGTTTTAGCCCGTGTGACACAAAGGGTAATGCGCCAAAAAATGCTAATTCACCAAATCCACACTCCGATAAACTCAAAATGAAACCAGAAGACTGCTTTGTAAAACCAAAAAAGGGCTAAATAAATCACATTACAGCAGTTTTTTCTCCTCAGTAAAGTCAACAATGCATAGATTGAGTTTAAGACACACACAGGCAAGAACTTATAACAGTACTATAGGAGGAGAAGTGTTTCCAGGAACAGGAAGGAGTCCGGCTCTCGGCGGTCACGGAGGCACTTAAAGAAACAAAGGCACATGGAAACAGTCAGAGAAGTAACCACAGTGTCAGCAGTCGTCTCCAGTTTAATGGAATAAAAGCGCCAACAAAAGACTTCAAATAAAAGCTTTTGACAGAAAATATGACCTGTTGACTCAAGATGTAGAAACCAGGTGGAAGAAGTATATTTAACTTGAGTAAAAGTACTAATACAACACAGTAAAATAGCTTTGTTACAAGTAAAAGTCCTGCATTTAAATGGTTATTTCATTAAACGAGGCTGAAGTATTGAAAGTTAAATACAAAATGCAACAAGAAAAAATGTAAAAAATGCTAAATTATTTATAATACAGGAGAAAGGGTTAAAAATGTCAATTATATATCTCCCAATATCTAAAAAAACCTATCTTGAATGAACTCTTGGACAACTAAATTTATAACGTTCCTTTGAATTGTGGTGGAGTAGAAGTGGCAGTAGAGAAACACTGCTGGTAGGAACTAGTTTCTTCAAACCGAACTACACCCACCAAATGTATCCCTGCACAGTAGAAAGCGTCCATCTCGTCATGGGGTGTTTCTCAATCTCGAGTAAGGCTGCTCCAGAGCCACTATTTCAAGCATGCTACGTCATCGAGTGCCGCCGAAGGACTGTTCCAATGTCAAGCATACTTGGAATTCTACCGAGCCCGGCGTACTTCATAGCGAGAGATTTGTGTAGACTCCGCGGTCTAAAAATCCCCACAATGCTTTGCGCACGGACCAATTTCTGTGGCGGAAAATGTAAGGCGGGGCCTCTCACACCTGCACACTTGCTCGCCTGTTCCACTCTTTGTTTTCCGAATGCCAGGAAGGATTCTTGCCTCTGAAGCAAGTGACTCGGAAGACATGGGCTACCAAGCAAGCGTCCTCGAGATTGAGAAACACCCATGGACGAGAGGCAGTGTGACAGGTTGAAGAGAATCATACATGAAACTGCATTATCTTGAGTCATGATTTCTGGAAAGAGACATTCCCGTTAAGAACAGGCAGATATTTGTTCAAAACGTGAAATATCCCTTAATGATAATACTGTAGTAAAACAGACTTAGCTTTACACTTGGAGCTAAGTGCAGTGGTTCAGCAACGAGTCCTTAAGCAAAAAGCCAATGGTCAAATCCCATTGGCTTTTTGTCAAGAGAACCAGGGAGATGCTAACTTACGGATAGGTATCTAACCTTTTTGCCTTTTGACATTTACGACCAACCCTGACGTCTGTTATCCGTCTTACGGAATGGGAGGCCTCGGCTATGGTTGATATTACCAGTTCTATGATCGACTCTCGGTCACACATGGTTTATAGTTGTAAGAACGCTGGCTTCGAGGCCAGTAAGGGTCAGACCCAGATATTTACGTTATCTCCCCCGATACGTTGATTAACTCTCTGTACACTAGTTGAAAGGGCTATCGAGAGAGAGGCTCTGGAGACTTGACGTGGCAACCCACCCGTGCAGTCAGAACCTCTGGCTGCTCTGTGACTTCCTCATTGCCATATCTACGCCGGAGCTGCTGGGCACGTGACAATAAAGCCTTGAAACTTGAACCATGCTTACCCAGGGAGGAGGTGCTGAGCGGTGTCCGCTGCAGAGTGGCGTACCCGGGTTTATCCGCCAGCAGGACTCTGAGGGACGGAGCTGCCACGATGTCTCCGTTCCTCTGCAGGGAAGCACACCTGTGGAAAGTCAAATCCATTCTGCTCTGGATGTTGCCGGAGCTGTGAGCGCGCTGAATGTCCATCGGGTCCAGATGCCCCGCCTTCCCGTTCCCCACTTTACACTGATGGTGATGCGCCGCTCCGTTAGCCCTCCTCTCCTCGGGCACCAGCGTCCCGTTGGAGAGGGACAGCTTGGATAAGTTACCGCTCGCCAGCTTCCCCAGGTGTCCGTTCAGTCGGCCTCTAAGTGGTGACACGGGGACGTCTTTCTTCATGAATCCGGGTTTGAAGAAGGACAGGAGGCTCTCGTGGCTCCGGCCGTCCCTTCTGTCCTCGGGTTGACTCTGAGGGAAGTCTTTTTGAGCTCTGCAGGCCACCGTAGTCCTTCTGAGCGTGGAGTCTCTGCTGGGGGGCGCACTGTGGCTGATTTGATCCTCTCTCTTTAGATCCAGGGTCCTACTGTGCTCCTGTCTCAGTCTTTTCGATGACTTTTGCTTTAGAACAGCATCGTCCCGAGTTCTGCTTCGTCCCTCCGGGCCTTTAGGAGAATCGGACCCTTGTCTTTCTGAGAAACTCAAACTGCTGTTGTTAGTTGAGCTGCAGTCCGCTCCTCTCGCCTTCTTCAGCGTTGGGGTCGCCACCAGAGCTACGATGGGGTCTTTGGTGCAGCGGGGCCGCCGCCCAGACTCCAGATACTCCACCAGCTCTCCAGACGTGGCCGTCTCCGGGGGTCTGACGCGATCCTTGGAGCTGAAAGAAGCCCAGCGCAGAGGCAGCACTTTGCTCAGAGGCTCCTTGGGTTTGGTGGGGGATCTCATGCTGACGCTGCGGCCTGGAGTCCCACGGACCAACGGCTGGGCTTCACCTGGAGGGGGAGATAAGACACGTTCTGCACAGGCTGCACAATTAATCCACGATGTGTTAAAATCACAATATGGACAAGTGCAATATCCAAACTGCAGTAGAACTAGCATAAAAAGGCATTTTCTCTTTCATTATAACTACAGTTTTCCCAATATGCATCAGTGTTGAGATACATTATTACTTTTGGAAGTACCTCGAGAGCATTACAAGAACACTGGGGAGGCTGCTTTCTGTTTTCTATCCATTGGACCTTAGAACAGCAACCTCGATTGGAATTGTTTTAAGCACCTATCTTTTTAATTAGTTGTATTGTTTTATGGTTCAGTGATATAACTATTTCTGTTTTTCATTTTCTGCACTTTGGGCTGCGTCAAGCATGAACGGTGCTATATTAATAAAGTGTATTACTATTATTAATATAATCGAATGAAGTCGCATTTTGTTGTCATATACCCCAACATCACAAACTATACATGTGTCTAAGGGGGCTTTGCATTGTGTACAGAGGTCCTTTAATATAACCTTTATCAAACAGGAAAGCCTATAGAAGCATAACAAGGTCCGTCCAATGTAAGCCTGAACCAGCTCTAACTAACTATAACTAACTATCAGCTTTATCAAAAAGTAGATTTTTAATCCCAGCAGTATAACTTTGGGCTAGTTCAGGAAAGCTTGCTCCAGCCCTAACTATAAGCTTTATATATATATATATTGTAGGAGCCATTTTATGGGTGTTGTTGGTGTCTCAGTTTACTTTATTTATATGTATAGTGCAATACTATTTTTGAACACTTGGTGGCGGGGTTTAGCTAGCGATGTTAAAACGAAGTAAACTGGATATAAACTCCCCAAACAGGCGAAAACCTACCAGTTTCACCCACTCTCTCTGCCCCCTCCCTCCATGCTGGTTCCTCCGGTTTGTATCCCGGTAAATAGTCCAGTCGTAAAGAACCGGGTGATTTGCTACCGTAACTTCTCGTTTGGAATATGAGGAACTGCGGTCTGGCTCTCCCTGCTTGCACGCGGTTTGATTGGCTAGCGCTTCTACTGCCAGATTTGCATAAACGTGTTTGATTGGCTGACGCCAGCTCCGAAAGCATCGTGAGCATCAAAAGTTGAACATTGCTAGACTTTTGATGCTCACGATGCAAAGCCACGCTCCGCTCCCCACAATGCACTTCGGCGAAGATTCAAAATCTTCTACGTCACCCCATTCAAGTGAACGGGCGAAGCGCTGAAAGCATTTTTCAATGCCTGTGTGTAGACGGGCCGTAAGTATTCTAGGAACGCTATACCTTTGTTATATGGTTAACGATATGATATGACAAAGGTAAAGCCTTATAGCATGTAGCATGGGGTACTGTGGGGTCTTCAGATACAGGGTCATTGAACATGTTTTCTCTCACTGGAGCATGTCAGACTTGAGTGTTATCGTATCGTCCCATAAAACGGTGTGTGATCTCTACTACTCCAGATTCTTACTTTGTTCCTCTGTTTTTGGCGGTTCTTCTCGAAACACTGGTAGCTCCGGAGACTCTGGGGCCTGTTTGGTCTCCTGAGCCCCAGGGGGGGGTCCTCCTGACCCAACACTGCCCCGCTGACTGCCCCCCTCCGCCAGCCGAACCAACCAGTGGTCAGACGTGGAGGAACTGGTGGAACCTGCAGAAACAAGGTTTTCTCAGTCACCAAAAAGCATCTGTGTGCAGGACTACATGTCATCAGTATTCCCACCATTAGTGAAGAGTGAGCTGAGCACATTCCTGTTCATGGAGAAGCTTCTGGAAACGTCTTTATCACCGTCATGTAATGGCTTGATCACTCAGACAATAGCCGCGTTCACACTGCGGTACTTTTCCCACAAAGGTTCATGCGAACTTAGTTCATGAGAACTCTTTAGTTCGCATGAACGAAGTACAGATCGCGTTCACACCAGAACAAGTCCCTGGGGGTGGATTAGGCAAATGAAGCCGCTGACGTCACTTCTTCTTCTTCTTCTGCTTTGGGTTTACTGGCAGGCCGCAACCCACTTCACGGCGTATACTGCCGCCCAAAGTCCCCGGCCGGAAGTCCCCGGAGTTGGGGAAGGCTTCAGTAGAAGCTGCTGGGAGTCCCAGCAGCTTCTACTGAAGCCTTCCGAGTAAATCGCCAGAACGCCGACACCTCCTCATCTCCACCGCTCCCATGTTTTATTTTGTGTTGCCATAAGTTAGTCTCTCTGCGTTTCTGCGCTGGGCTAATGCTAATAATGCTAATGCTAATAATGCTAATGCGAGGATAATAAAATGGCGGCTTCACAAAACTTTTTGGGAGTTTTACGGGGCGTGGTTTGCAATCCGCCAGCCAATCAGGAATATAGCTCTTTTCTCAAAAAAGAGCCGCTCGAAAGTCCCTGCTCTCGAGCAGGGACTTTCGAGGGGGTAAAAAGGTTCGCATGAACTACTTTGAGTACCGGCTCTTTTTGGTGTGAACGCGATCATGAACTAAGTTCGCATGAACCTTTGTGGGAAAAGTACCGCAGTGTGAACGCGGCTAATGCTCAAACAACCCTGCACACTGAAATACCCCGGGGCGTGAACAGTAGCAATACTGATGGAGAGAGGTGTTGAAACTACAATAACCCAGGAGAGGATAACAGCGGATATAATGATGCAGTGTCGTGATACTCTGTGCATGATACAACTACAAATAAACAAGTTATACTAACAGCAGGGTATGTATGGTGTATACATTTATAAATAGGCTTACAGTAAGAGTAGATAGATATCAGTATGAATATGAGCAGAGGTGTAAAGTACCTAAGGAGATTTACTCAAGTACTGTCCTTAAGTATAATGTTGAGGTACTTGTGCTTCTACCCCCCTACACTTCAGAGGTACATGGTGTACTTCTACTCCACTACATGTATTTAATACCTTTAGTTACTATGATGATGATGATCAATCATTATAAAACATATCATATATATTATTCTGAAATGGACCAATCTGCACAACGACTACTTTTGAACTACTTTATTTTGTATATATTGATTGTTGTGCTTTTATTTATGTCTTCTTAATGTGTGCATATGTATACATGTGTCTGTTGATTGTTTATATATAGGTATATACATATTTTTATAAATATTTGTATTTCTCTGGATTGTGGGAAACGGTATTTCTGTACACACAAACTGAAAGATTGACAATAAAGTTGACTTTGACTTGTGGTACTTTAAAGTGGACCTATCATGCTATATCTGAATAATATAGTGTAGGACCAGACCTATATAAGGCATATATATACTTTTTATTTTTCAAAATACCAAACAGATCATGCTGATGGGCTGATTCTGTGAGAACAGCACCATCTACAGGCCTGGCATATGTACTACAGCGTCTCCAGCTCTTTCGAACGGCAATGGCCGTGGCTGTCTCCTCCTGATTGGTGGAGTTGGCCCAATAGCCGTAGCGCCACTTCTGTGACGTCAGAGAAGTGTTCAAATCTGGATCAGTCTGTCTCAGATCCGTTGCAGCCCCTTTTTAAGAGACAGGGTATGGAGGAAAATAGAGAGGGTTGTGTTTTCTGACACTCGGTGAGTTCCCTGGAACACCGGGGACACATATTCATGTATACAAGACGTACAAAAGTGCATTTTGCATGATAGGTCACCTTTAAGTATATTTTGATGATAATACTTTTGTACTTTTACTTGAGTAACATTTGAATGCAGGACTTTCACTGTAACGGAGCGTCCACACTACAGCTTCAAAAATAGCTTGGAGCTGGGCGTGTCTGGAGCTTGGGGATTTTATTCAAGCAACGCGACCAACAACCAATCACATGAATCTCCCGCCCCCGACATACAAAGCAAAAAACCCCGGGGATTTTATGGGAGCAATATATATATATAAACTCCCCAAACAGGCGAAAACCTACCAGTTTCCCCCACTGTCTCTGCCACCTCCCTCCATGCCTGGTTCCTCCGGTTTGTATCCCGGGAGGTGAAGAGGGTCTGGTCATACAAAACCGGGTGATTGCTACGGCGATAGTTAGTTTCTCCTCCGACTTTTTTTGAAATATAGAAATGAACGGCGGGATATCTCTCCCAGCTTAGACGCGCTTTGATTGGCTACGGCTTCAGCTGTCAGATTTTGGGAAACGGGATTTGATTGGCTGGCGCTGGCTACTCCGGCGTCAGAAGTTGAACATTGTTCAACTTCTGACGCCGGAGACGGCGGAGACGGACCGCTCTGCTACCCACAATTCAGTTCGGCGAAAAAGCGAGGCTACGTGACGTCACCCCATTGAAAGTGAATGGGCAGATTGGAGTTGTCGACGCTTCCGACGCTGTAGTGTGGACGGGCTGTAACAGAGTATTCCTACACTCTGGTACTTTACTTTTACTACAAGATCTGAGTACTTCTTCCCCCTCTGAATATGGTACAGTGTGTAAAACAACCCAGTGTTAGTGCTGACGGTCGCTATGGGATACAGTGTAGTGTTAATTTCGTTGACTAAAACTATGACGAAATATGTTCGTCAACGACCTTTTTTTCCATGACGAAAACGAGACGATGGCGAGACGGCACCGACGGCAGTAAACAATAACTGTAACGAAATCATCATGCAATATCGTTGACGAAAAGTGACGAGACGAAAATGTAGTTTACTAAATAAAACTATGACAACATTTCTCTTTACTTTCGTTGACGAAAAATGAGGAGACGAAATATTATCAAAGATAACGTTAAATCTCTGATAGTCAGTTTTTCTCCCAGCAGTTCCATTTCCGGTGCTGCGGCAGAGCAGCAGCTGTTTCTGTGCTGCGCGCGGCGGTACATTTGAATTACACCGGGCAGCGGCACCATATGAACTGTCAGGAAGACTCGGGTCTAACTAACTCATGGTCTAACTCATGGTCTAACTAACCTTATTTAACAGAAAATAAAATGGCAACAACAGGGCTTGGGAGCAGTGGTCGCGTTAACCCCCCCGTCAGCGCGAGTGAGTGATACATTGTGCACTCGACGGATAATAATGGATTATGACGGAAATGTTACGATCCTGTCCGTCAAAATGACTGACAACGAAAAAGTCTAAAGCCACCACTGCTTGGGAGAAAGAAACGATGTGATATTTGGGCCCATTTTCGCTACAATGAGGCGGAGAAAAAAAGCGAATGCATTGTTTCATCAGAAGGGAAGCAATGTGGCCATAACACAGCTGGTACAAACACCACAAACTCTGCAAAGCTGCTTCTATTCAACCTGTGTTTTTCATCAAATAAGGACAAGATAATCTTATTTATTTATATACTAAAATGACAAATTATTGGTTTTGGCTAGACTAGTGTGACTGAAATGTTCTATATAATCTGATGACTAAAAAAGACTCAACCGTTTTCATTGACAAAAAGTAGACTAAAATAATTAGTTTTCTTTGACTAAAATAAGACTAAAATGCTCGACTAAATCTTGACTAAAATGTTTACTGTTTTAGTCGACTAAAATAAGACTAAAATGCTCAGACTTTTAGTCGACTAAAACTTGACTAAATAAAAACAGGATGAAGGTGACTAAATATGACTAAAACTAAAAAGGAAATTTAACACAGGACTAAGACTAAAACTAAATAAAAAAATAGCTGACGAAATTAACACTAATACAGTGAGGCCGATTCCCCCGATGTCTCTCACATAACGAGGTGCTGCAGAGGGTTTCTAAGCACTGCAATGGAAATTATGATTATCAGAGAATTGAATGCTCTGATGTTACATTTTAACATATAAATAATACAATTCTGTAAGCCTTCCATGTCGAGTGACAGCAGATCTCAGCACCCAGGAAGGTGATCAGTCACAAGGTGCCATGTGACCAGATAGGGTCATCGTGGGTCTATTGTACTCCGATAGGGTCATCGTGGGTCTATTGTACTCCGATAGGGTCATCGTGGGTCTATTGTACTCCGATAGGGTCATCTTGGGTCTATTGTACCCTGATAGGGTCATCGTGGGTCTATTGTACTCTGATAGGGTCATCGTGGGTCTATTGTACTCTGATAGGGTCATCATGGGTCTACTGTACTCTGATAGGGTCATCATGGGTCTATTGTACCCTGATAGGGTCATCGTGGGTCTATTGTACTCTGATAGGGTCATCATGGGTCTATTGTACTCTGATAGGGTCATCATGGGTCTATTGTACTCTGATAGGGTCATCATGGGTCTATTGTACCCTGATAGGGTCATCTTGGGTCTATTGTACCCCGATAGAGTCATCGTGGGTCTATTGTACCCCGATAGAGTCATCGTGGGTCTATTGTACCCCGATAGGGTCATCGTGGGTCTATTGTACCCCGATAGAGTCATCGTGGGTCTATTGTACCCCGATAGGGTCATCGTGGGTCTATTGTACCCCGATAGGGTCATCGTGGGTCTATTGTACCCCGATAGGGTCACCGTGGGTCTATTGTACCCCGATAGGATCATCGTGGGTCTATTGTACTCCGATAGGGTCATCGTGGGTCTATTGTACTCTGACAGGGTCATCATGGGTCTATTGTACTCTGATAGGGTCATCATGGGTCTATTGTACCCTGATAGGGTCATCATGGGTCTATTGTACTCCGATAGGGTCATCATGGGTCTATTGTACTCTGATAGGGTCATCAGGGGTCTATTGTACTCTGATAGGGTCATCATGGGTCTATTGTACTCTGATAGGGTCATCGTGGGTCTATTGTACTCTGATAGGGTCATCGTGGGTCTATTGTACCCTGACAGGGTCATCGTGGGTCTATTGTACCCTGACAGGGTCATCATGGGTGTATTGTACTCTGATAGGGTCATCATGGGTCTATTGTACCCTGATAGGGTCATCATGGGTCTATTGTACCCTGACAGGGTCATCATGGGTCTATTGTACTCTGATAGGGTCATCATGGGTCTATTGTACTCTGATAGGGTCATCATGGGTCTATTGTACTCTGATAGGGTCATCATGGGTCTATTGTACCCTGATAGGGTCATCATGGGTCTATTGTACTCTGATAGGGTCATCATGGGTCTATTGTACTCTGATAGGGTCATCATGGGTCTACTGTACTCTGATAGGGTCATCATGGGTCTATAGTACCCTGATAGGGTCATCATGGGTCTATTGTACCCTGATAGGGTCATCATGGGCCTATTGTACTCTCATCATGGGTCAGTTATCTCATGACTAAGCATGTATTCAATAGGCGCATTCACACCGGAGTACTTTTCCCAGTATAGTTCCGATAAAAACACCAAAAACTCCGGAACTAAAATTAGTTCATGAGAAAAAGGTTCCTATGTCTGATTGGCTGGGCGGATTGCAAACCACGCCCCGTAAAACTCCCAAAACGTTTTGTGAAGCCGCCATTTTATTTGCTCGCATTAGCATTATTAGCATTAGCCCAGCGCAGAAACGCAGAGAGACTAACTTATGGCAACACAAAATAAAACATGGGAGCGGTGGAGATGAGGAGGTGTCGGCGTTCTGGCGATTTACTCGGAAGGCTTCAGTAGAAGCTGCTGGGAGTCCCAGCTGCTTCTACTGAAGCCTTCCCCAACTCCGGGGACTTCCGGCCGGGGAATCCAGGCGGCAGTATACGCCGTGAAGTGGTTTGCGGCCTGCCAGTAAACCCAAAGCAGAAGAAGAAGAAGTGACGTCAGCGGCTTCATTTGCCTAATCCTCCCTCAGGGACTTATTCCGGTGTGAACGCGATCTGTACTTAGTTCATGCGAACTAAAGAGTTCTCAAGAACTAAGTACGGCAAAGTACTTGGTGTGAAAGCGCCTCTTGTAACTGTATAAAAGCTCTCTCTTTAGTTTGAGTATTACACTCGGCTGTGGAGACATTGGTCTATGTTGTTTGCCTCTTTTGCAAAGATTAAAGATTCAAGGCTTTTATTGTCATGTGTGCATATAGCTACTGTGTCAATGAAACTCTGAGGTCACAGGCTACTCCAACAGAGCAACACAATAAAACAGATAAAATAGAGCAAGTAAATACAATAAAATAGAATATAGTAGAAATAGTGCAGAATAGTTTATATACAAGTAATTGGAATATTGATGAGTTGCAAACAGATGAATGTTATGGATGTTCTTTCAAAAGTTCAGGTGTTTCAGATGAAAGAACCAGAAAGACATCTCTTTGACAAGTTCATTTAAATAATTTCCAGCACAGCACTGACCGGTGACGGAGGAGCTGGCGGACCACGAGGGTATGGTGTGTCTCCTCTGGTAGAAGAGGATGTAGGCTCCACGTGTGCAGACCTCCGCCTCCGGCACCGCCTCCGCACTGCTGTCATCATAACTGTACCACTGGCCGTCCACTGAGTTCCTGCAGAAAGCTGCAATCACCACCACAAAGGAGAGAAATAACCACCGTGTGAGAGTGGAGGACAGGAGGGGTGATCAACTGAGGAAGTGTTATGTTACTGCAGGGATGGCAAAAGAATAAGAATCAGATTCAGAGTCCCACAGAGGGGGAAATTACATTGTTACAGCAGAAAAAAGCCAAAGACAGCTTAATGTTACCTAAGAAGCATGCATAAAAGTAAAAAAATATATGTATAATAAAAAAAAAGTTACACAATTTCCAAAATACACATCCTTTACTCAAGTAGAACTACAGTAGACCGTACTGTAGTTCCTTTATAGCCCAACATTAGCCACCTTTAGCTTAGCGGTGGTGACGTGAAGTCATGTGACCGTGCTGTAGTTCCTTTATAGCCCAACATTAGCCACCTTTAGCTTAGCGGTGGTGACGTGAAGTCATGTGGCCGTGCTGTAGTTCCTTTATAGCCCAACATTAGCCACCTTTAGCTTAGCGGTGGTGACGTGAAGTCATGTGACCGTGCTGTAGTTCCTTTAAGGCCCAACATTAGCCACCTTTAGCTTAGCGGTGGTGACGTGAAGTCATGTGACCGTGCTGTAGTTCCTTTATAGCCCAACATTAGCCACCTTTAGCTTAGCGGTGGTGACGTGAAGTCATGTGGCCGTGCTGTAGTTCCTTTATAGCCCAACATTAGCCACCTTTAGCTTAGCGGTGGTGACGTGAAGTCATGTGACCGTGCTGTAGTTCCTTGAAAGCCTACCGTTAGCTTTTTACTTCAGAAACCATAAAGTGGTGTTAATATGTGGAGATTATCCTGCTGAACTAAACGTGTAAGCATCATAAACATTTGTTTGATACAGAGATTATCTTCTGCTATAATCCAAAATCACATTGAGAAAATCCCATTGGCTTTTTGTGGAGGGAACAAGGGAGATGCTAACTTCCTGGCTTTTGGTACAGCTTTAAAAAAAAATCATAAAGTGAGTATTTCTCACCTGTGTAGTGTCCGCCGTGCATTCCTCCGTGGTGGTTGCACACGGCGTACAGATCGTACAGGAAGTCAGGTGGAGTTGGGTCAGATCGGCAGGACGGTTTCAATCCCTGCTGCTGGTGCTGGTTCGACTGGTGGTTTGTGTTTGACTGGTGGTTTGTGTTCGACTGGTGGTTTGGGTTTGACTGGTGGTTTGGGTTTGACTGGTGGTGGTTGTTGTGGTTTCGGGTCACCATGTGTGGCGTCATGTCCAGGCCGGTCAGGGGGAATTGAACGAAGGTGGTGAGTTTATTCCTCCGGTCGCCCACCTGTCTGAAGCGCTTCAGGTGGAGGATGAGGATGTCCGGCAGCGTCCACAGATTCATCTTCACCGTGCCCTGCTGCAGCTTCTGACAGTGGGGACACTTCCAGGCATCATCGGGGGCCAACTGGAGGGTGGAGGAAAGAGAATGAGAACATGAATACACATTCACTGATTCAACTCAAGATAAAACCGTAAAAGTAAGCCTTTAAAGAGTCCTCTCCTGCTGATGTTCAGGTGTATATCAGTATGTAGTGCCTCTACTTTAAAGAGTCCTCTCCTGCTGATGTTCAGGTGTATATCAGTATGTAGTGTCTCTACTTTAAAGAGTCCTCTCCTGCTGATGTTCAGGTGTATATCAGTATGTAGTGTCTCTACTTTAAAGAGTCCTCTCCTGCTGATGTTCAGGTGTATATCAGTATGTAGTGTCTCTACTTTAAAGAGTCCTCTCCTGCTGATGTTCAGGTGTATATCAGTATGTAGTGTCTCTACTTTAAAGAGTCCTCTCCTGCTGATGTTCAGGTGTATATCAGTACGTAGTGTCTCTACTTTAAAGAGTCCTCTCCTGCTGATGTTCAGGTGTATATCAGTATGAGGTGTGTATACTTTAAAGAGTCCTCTCCTACTGATGTTCAGGTGTATATCAGTATGTAGTGTCTCTACTTTAAAGAGTCCTCTCCTGCTGATGTTCAGGTGTATATCAGTATGTAGTGTCTCTACTTTAAAGAGTCCTCTCCTGCTGATGTTCAGGTGCATATCAGTATGTAGTGTCTCTACTTTAAAGAGTCCTCTCCTGCTGATGTTCAGGTGTATATCAGTATGTAGTGTCTCTACTTTAAAGAGTCCTCTCCGGCTGATGTTCAGGTGTATATCAGTATGTAGTGTCTCTACTTTAAAGAGTCCTCTCCAGCTGATGTTCAGGTGTATATCAGTATGCCGTGTCTCTACTTTAAAGAGTCCTCTCCTGCTGATGTTCAGGTGTAGATCAGTATGTCGTGTCTCTACTTTAAAGAGTCCTCTCCTGCTGATGTTCAGGTGTAGATCAGTATGTAGTGTCTCTACTTTAAAGAGTCCTCTCCTGCTGATGTTCAGGTGTATATCAGTATGTCGTGTCTCTACTTTAAAGAGTCCTCTCCTGCTGATGTTCAGGTGTATATCAGTATTTAGTGTCTCTACTTTAAAGAGTCCTCTCCTGCTAATGTTCAGGTGTATATCAGTGTGTAGTGTCTCTACTTTAAAGAGTCCTCTCCTGCTGATGTTCAGGTGTATATCAGTATGCAGTGGCTCTACTTTAAAGAGTCCTCTCCTGCTGCTGTTCAGGTGTATATCAGTATGGCGTGTCTCTACTTTAAAGAGTCCTCTCCTGCTGATGTTCAGGTGTATATCAGTATGTCGTGTCTCTACTTTAAAGAGTCCTCTCCTGCTGATGTTCAGGTGTATATCAGTATTTAGTGTCTCTACTTTAAAGAGTCCTCTCCTGCTGATGTTCAGGTGTATATCAGTGTGTAGTGTCTCTACTTTAAAGAGTCCTCTCCTGCTGATGTTCAGGTGTATATCAGTATGCAGTGTCTCTACTTTAAAGAGTCCTCTCCTGCTGATGTTCAGGTGTATATCAGTATGTAGTGTCTCTACTTTAAAGAGTCCTCTCCTGCTGATGTTCAGGTGTATATCAGTATGTAGTGTCTCTACTTTAAAGAGTCCTCTCCTGCTGATGTTCAGGTGTATATCAGTATGTAGTGTCTCTACTTTAAAGAGTCCTCTCCTGCTGATGTTCAGGTGTATATCAGTAGGTAGTGTCTCTACTTTAAAGAGTCCTCTCCTGCTGATGTTCAGGTGTATATCAGTATGTAGTGTCTCTACTTTAAAGAGTCCTCTCCTGCTGATGTTCAGGTGTATATCAGTACGTAGTGTCTCTACTTTAAAGAGTCCTCTCCTGCTGATGTTCAGGTGTATATCAGTATGTAGTGTGTATACTTTAAAGAGTCCTCTCCTGCTGATGTTCAGGTGTATATCAGTATGTAGTGTCTCTACTTTAAAGAGTCCTCTCCTGCTGATGTTCAGGTGTATATCAGTATGTAGTGTCTCTACTTTCAAGAGTCCTCTCCTGCTGATGTTCAGGTGTATATCAGTATGTAGTGTCTCTACTTTAAAGAGTCCTCTCCTGCTGATGTTCAGGTGTATATCAGTATGTAGTGTCTCTACTTTAAAGAGTCCTCTCCTGCTGATGTTCAGGTGTATATCAGTATGTAGTGTCTCTACTTTAAAGAGTCCTCTCCAGCTGATGTTCAGGTGTATATCAGTATGTAGTGTCTCTACTTTAAAGAGTCCATCTCCTGCTGATGTTCAGGTGTAGATCAGTATGTCGTGTCTCTACTTTAAAGAGTCCTCTCCTGCTGATGTTCAGGTGTAGATCAGTATGTAGTGTCTCTACTTTAAAGAGTCCTCTCCTGCTGATGTTCAGGTGTATATCAGTATGTCGTGTCTCTACTTTAAAGAGTCCTCTCCTGCTGATGTTCAGGTGTATATCAGTATTTAGTGTCTCTACTTTAAAGAGTCCTCTCCTGCTGATGTTCAGGTGTATATCAGTGTGTAGTGTCTCTACTTTAAAGAGTCCTCTCCTGCTGATGTTCAGGTGTATATCAGTATGCAGTGTCTCTACTTTAAAGAGTCCTCTCCTGCTGATGTTCAGGTGTATATCAGTATGGAGTGTCTCTACTTTAAAGAGTCCTCTCCTGCTGATGTTCAGGTGTATATCAGTATGTCGTGTCTCTACTTTAAAGAGTCCTCTCCTGCTGATGTTCAGGTGTATATCAGTATGTAGTGTCTCTACTTTAAAGAGTCCTCTCCTGCTGATGTTCAGGTGTATATCAGTATGTAGTGTCTCTACTTTAAAGAGTCCTCTCCTGCTGATGTTCAGGTGTATATCAGTATGTAGTGTCTCTACTTTAAAGAGTCCTCTCCTGCTGATGTTCAGGTGTATATCAGTATGTAGTGTCTCTACTTTAAAGAGTCCTCTCCTGCTGATGTTCAGGTGTATATCAGTATGTAGTGTCTCTACTTTAAAGAGTCCTCTCCTGCTGATGTTCAGGTGTATATCAGTATGTAGTGTCTCTACTTTAAAGAGTCCTCTCCTGCTGATGTTCAGGTGTATATCAGTATGTAGTGTCTCTACTTTAAAGAGTCCTCTCCTGCTGATGTTCAGGTGTATATCAGTATGTAGTGTCTCTACTTTAAAGAGTCCTCTCCTGCTGATGTTCAGGTGTATATCAGTATGTAGTGTCTCTACTTTAAAGAGTCCTCTCCTGCTGATGTTCAGGTGTATATCAGTATGTAGTGTCTCTACTTTAAAGAGTCCTCTCCTGCTGATGTTCAGGTGTATATCAGTATGTAGTGTCTCTACTTTAAAGAGTCCTCTCCTGCTGATGTTCAGGTGTATATCAGTATGTAGTGTCTCTACTTTAAAGAGTCCTCTCCTGCTGATGTTCAGGTGTATATCAGTATGTAGTGTCTCTACTTTAAAGAGTCCTCTCCTGCTGATGTTCAGGTGTATATCAGTATGTAGTGTCTCTACTTTAAAGAGTCCTCTCCTGCTGATGTTCAGGTGTATCTCAGTATGTAGTGTCTCTACTTTAAAGAGTCCTCTCCTGCTGATGTTCAGGTGTATATCAGTATGTAGTGTCTCTACTTTAAAGAGTCCTCTCCTGCTGATGTTCAGGTGTATATCAGTATGTAGTGTCTCTACTTTAAAGAGTCCTCTCCTGCTGATGTTCAGGTGTATATCAGTATGTAGTGTCTCTACTTTAAAGAGTCCTCTCCTGCTGATGTTCAGGTGTATATCAGTATGTAGTGTCTCTACTTTAAAGAGTCCTCTCCTGCTGATGTTCAGGTGTATATCAGTATGTAGTGTCTCTACTTTAAAGAGTCCTCTCCTGCTGATGTTCAGGTGTATATCAGTATGTAGTGTCTCTACTTTAAAGAGTCCTCTCCTGCTGATGTTCAGGTGTATATCAGTATGTAGTGTCTCTACTTTAAAGAGTCCTCTCCTGCTGATGTTCAGGTGTATATCAGTATGTTGTGTCTCTACTTTAAAGAGTCCTCTCCTGCTGATGTTCAGGTGTATATCAGTATGTAGTGTCTCTACTTTAAAGAGTCCTCTCCTGCTGATGTTCAGGTGTATATCAGTATGTCGTGTCTCTACTTTAAAGAGTCCTCTCCTGCTGATGTTCAGGTGTATATCAGTATGTAGTGTCTCTACTTTAAAGAGTCCTCTCCTGCTGATGTTCAGGTGTATATCAGTATGTAGTGTCTCTACTTTAAAGAGTCCTCTCCTGCTGATGTTCAGGTGTATATCAGTATGTAGTGTCTCTACTTTAAAGAGTCCTCTCCTGCTGATGTTCAGGTGTATATCAGTATGTAGTTTCTCTACTTTAAAGAGTCCTCTCCTGCTGATGTTCAGGTGTATATCAGTATGTCGTGTCTCTACTTTAAAGAGTCCTCTCCTGCTGATGTTCAGGTGTATATCAGTATGTAGTGTCTCTACTTTAAAGAGTCCTCTCCTGCTGATGTTCAGGTGTATATCAGTATGTCGTGTCTCTACTTTAAAGAGTCCTCTCCTGCTGATGTTCAGGTGTATATCAGTATGTAGTGTCTCTACTTTAAAGAGTCCTCTCCTGCTGATGTTCAGGTGTATCTCAGTATGTAGTGTCTCTACTTTAAAGAGTCCTCTCCTGCTGATGTTCAGGTGTATATCAGTATGTAGTGTCTCTACTTTAAAGAGTCCTCTCCTGCTGATGATCAGGTGTATATCAGTATGTAGTGTCTCTACTTTAAAGAGTCCTCTCCTGCTGATGTTCAGGTGTATATCAGTATGTAGTGTCTCTACTTTAAAGAGTCCTCTCCTGCTGATGTTCAGGTGTATATCAGTATGTAGTGTCTCTACTTTAAAGAGTCCTCTCCTGCTGATGTTCAGGTGTATATCAGTATGTAGTGTCTCTACTTTAAAGAGTCCTCTCCTGCTGATGTTCAGGTGTATATCAGTATGTAGTGTCTCTACTTTAAAGAGTCCTCTCCTGCTGATGTTCAGGTGTATATCAGAATGTAGTGTCTCTACTTTAAAGAGTCCTCTCCTGCTGATGTTCAGGTGCATATCAGTATGTAGTATCTCTACTTTAAAGAGTCCTCTCCTGCTGATGTTCAGGTGTATATCAGAATGTAGTGTCTCTACTTTAAAGAGTCCTCTCCTGCTGATGTTCAGGTGCATATCAGTATGTAGTATCTCTACTTTAAAGAGTACTCAAAAATTAAAATAAACTATGTCCAAATATTTAGAAAAATAATAATGATGAGATTGTTGTGGTTAGAAGACCAAGTAAATGGTTCTTCTTTCTCCTCAAATTATGCGAGATATCTGCGTACTGGCTGACATCCATCTCTGTCTGTGTGTGTGTGTGTGTGTGTGTGTGTGTGTGTGTGTGTGTGTGTGTGTGTGTGTGTGTGTGTGTGTGTGTGTGTGTGTGTGTGTGTGTGTGTGTGTGTGTGTGTGTGTGTGTGTGTGTGTGTGTGTGTGTGTGTGTGTGTGTGTGTGTGTGTGTGTGTGTGTGTGTGTGTGTGTGTGTGTGTGTGTGTGTGTGTGTGTGGGCAGGCCATGCTGCTTCAGACAACTGTTCCTCCTCAGTTGGCTCCAATACACACCTGTTCATCGCCAGATTTTATCTTAGTCATATTTCTGCATTTTCTCTCAACAACACACTCACAGTCTGCATCTCTGACGTCTTTACATCGCCCTCGAATCACATATAAATATTTGTCTTTGCATTTGTCTTTTTTTTTGGGGCTAAAACTCTTTAATTAATCTGACCTTTTAGAAAGAAACCCTGTAGCTCTACTCCAAATATACAAATATTTCTTACGCCTCAGTGAAGGCGAATATTATGACTTTTACGTAATCTGGTTAGCTGGCCGGCTCTGTTGTGATTGGTCAACCAGTTTAGAG
>NC_047510.2:33237268-33257680 GCF_902827115.2 Pseudochaenichthys georgianus | reverse complement strand
TGAGAAACACCCTGTTAAAGGGAAGAATGGTGTGAAGAAGGAAGGGTTATAATCTGAAACAGCTTCATTCTTGTTGCCTTTCTTCTGCAAGTCGTGCATTCTCACACATGTAGAAGTTTAATAGTCTAATTAGGTTTTCCCTTAATGGCCGACCATAATGTGTGCCTGTCTCTGCGGGTGTGTGGTTTCACACAAGTTAAATCTGAAGGCTCGTGTGCTGTGGTTGTGTCTTCTACCTGTAATAGGTGTTCCCTCTCGGTGGGTTGTATGCGTTCCCCTGCTGCGGCGCGATGAACGAGTTGGCTTGGTGCGGAGGCACAAACACATCTGGAACCACAAATGTTTACTCGACAAAACATCCTCGTTTTAATCAGGTAAGGCATGCCCGTCGTGCAACTGATGTTAGTGAGGAGAGACGCTACAGGTGGATGTTAAATATTAAAGAGGTCATATTCTGCTGATGTTCAGGTGTGTATCAGTATGTAGTGTCTCTACTTTAAAGAGTCCTCTCCTGCTGATGTTCAGGTGTATATCAGTATGTAGTGTCTCTACTTTAAAGAGTCCTCTCCTGCTGATGTTCAGGTGTATATCAGTATGTAGTGTCTCTACTTTAAAGAGTCCTCTCCTGCTGATGTTCAGGTGTATATCAGTATGTAGTGTCTCTACTTTAAAGAGTCCTCTCCTGGTGATGTTCAGGTGTATATCAGTATGTAGTGTCTCTACTTTAAAGAGTCCTCTCCTGCTGATGTTCAGGTGTATATCAGTATGTAGTGTCTCTACTTTAAAGAGTCCTCTCCTGCTGATGTTCAGGTGTATATCAATATGTAGTGTCTCTACTTTAAAGAGTCCTCTCCTGCTGATGTTCAGGTGTATATCAGTATGTAGTGTCTCTACTTTAAAGAGTCCTCTCCTGCTGATGTTCAGGTGTATATCAGTATGTAGTGTCTCTACTTTAAAGAGTCCTCTCCTGCTGATGTTCAGGTGTATATCAGTATGTAGTGTCTCTACTTTAAAGAGTCCTCTCCTGCTGATGTTCAGGTGTATATCAGTATGTAGTGTCTCTACTTTAAAGAGTCCTCTCCTGCTGATGTTCAGGTGTATATCAGTATGTAGCGTCTCTACTTTAAAGAGTCCTCTCCTGCTGATGTTCAGGTGTATATCAGTATGTAGCGTCTCTACTTTAAAGAGTCCTCTCCTGCTGATGTTCAGGTGTATATCAGTATGTAGTGTCTCTACTTTAAAGAGTCCTCTCCTGCTGATGTTCAGGTGTATATCAGTATCTAGTGTCTCTACTTTAAAGAGTCCTCTCCAGCTGATGTTCAGGTGTATATCAGTATCTAGTGTCTCTACTTTAAAGAGTCCTCTCCAGCTGATGTTCAGGTGTATATCAGCGGTGATGACGTGAAGTCATGTGACCGTGCTGTAGTTCCTTTATAGCCCAACGTTAGCCTTTTACTTTTGGCAGTTGCTATTATGCTTCGAATTTGATACAAGTGGTGTTATAGTATCATAGACGTGTGTTTGCTAAATATATAGATTCTGCAATATTCTGAAAGCCAATGGAAAAATCCCATTGGCTTTTTGTTGAACGAGAAAATATGTTTTGTAATACAAGCTTTCTGAATTGATAATAATAATAATAACGATGATAATATAAATAAATGAGGCATAATCTCATGCTCCTTTGTGTTGAATTTAAAACAAAAGTTAGTCACATAAAAACATAAACGTCTAATCTTCGGGTGTTTTCTGGAAATGCACATGCCATGCAAGCTTAATCCTCTCAACATTCATTAGCGGTTGAAACAAACCTGAAAAACTAAGCTATACAGTAGAGCAGGCGGTGAAGTATTTTTTGCATGCATGTTTTTCCATGAACAGACAGACAACATTTAATCACCTTCTTCTGATTCTGAGCTCTCATGAGACTCTACGGGAAAAACATGGAATGAGGTTAAGCATAAATGATGATAAATGGGATTTTTTATATGTTATGAATGATGGAAAAATGAAGATATTTTGAGGGGGGGGGCTGTACCATAGCAGACGCAGAAAGAAACCGCAGCAAAAACGGCCAGACACTGGAGAAGGCTCTTCATCTTGAGACCTGCTGGAAACGAGAACAAAGAGGTGTTTCAGTGAGACGTCGTTAGATAGGAAAGAAGGAGCAATAACAGAGAAAGTGGCTCAGATTTTTTTTAAATGTGGGTGAAGAACCACAGATGTGTGAAAGTGGCAACGTTTCTAAATCTGTGTTTGAGGTTTTGGGCACGTATACATGCTGGCAATTTGATCCAGACTTCACATGGCAAACACCAGAGTTATATATATGTATAGTAGCAGATGTGTATGGATATGGAGAAGGGCTTTATAGAGCACCAATGCACACACTCCTGGAGCTTGGTTTGGAGGCTACTGCCGAATAAATGTTAGCTTAAATGATACTACTCATTACGTAACTCCTATATGCTTTTTCATTGGTCGATGTTATGTAACACAGGTTTTAAGGTTATTTTATACGGCAAATGTAGAACACAAAGGTGATTCAAAGTGCGTACATAAGCGTTAACACACACACTATATTAATGCATATAAACATTACAATAATAATACAAATTAAAATGTTAAAATTAAATAGAAATAAAAGCATTAACACACAATAAGATAAGTGACATTTTGATGTCGAGTGCAAACAATCCCAAAAGTAGGTTTCTGCATTTAGTTAAAAAAAAAAAATTAAATTAAATGTTTTACAAATATATTAAAATGGTATTAAAATAAAAGCATTAACACACAAAAAAATGAATACAAATGGAAATAAAATGAATAAAAGAGAAAGAAGGTAGTTTAAAATCAGCACTGTACATTCAGATGAGTGCTACAGGGAGTTTAAAGTACATCCTCCTTTTTGCCATCAATAGCCGCATTCATTATATATAAACACTTGCCAACACGCACACACACACACACACACACACACACACACACACACACACACACACACACACACACACACACACACACACACACACGCACACGCAGGCATATCTTGGATTACAGACTCACAGTGGGCACAGAAACAGAGACACAGAGTTCACAGAGACTGGCAGAAAACATCTAGACGCGCGTGTGTGTGTGTGTGTGTGTGTGTGTGTGTGTGTGTGTGTGTGTGTGTGTGTGTGTGTGTGTGTGTGTGTGTGTGTGTGTGTGTGTGTGTGTGTGTGTGTGTGTGTGTGTGTGTGTGTGTGTGTGTGTGTGTGTGTGTGTGTGTGTGTGTGTGTGTGTGTGTGTGTGTGTGTGTGTGTGTAGTGCTGACCTAAGTGTCTGCAGAGCTTGTATGCCTGTCTTAGCAGGGGTCCTGGGGGGTTTGATTCCCTGCAGGCAGAATGTGCCCACCTCAATGGAAAAAGCCACAGGCATGATGCTGGCACGCAGAACACCCCGAGGCTGCACATTTAAATACTTATTGTTTTTACGAGTTGTACATTGTGCACATTTTTACTTTAACTCTTTAGTTTTATACAAATATTTTGTTCTTTAATCTTTAATTGTATCTTCTTATGTTCATATAATTATTTGTATTTAATTTTGTATTGATAATCTTTACTTTATGTTGATGTAAGTATTTCCTTTTTTATTTCAACTTGTACTTTAACTTCTTAAATATATGCAAATATGTACATTTCTCATTGCACACTTTACTTTAAACGTATCTTATATTTTTCTCTATCTGATTTTAGTACTTTTCACAAATTCAAATGAGTACTTTAGTCATGTTTTAGTTTGAGGATTGCACGTTGCAGCAATAAATAAGAAAACACGAATCGGGTATTTCATCAAATGACTCGTGAGCAACCTCTACCTTTCCCCGCGTTAAGAACACTGGCTTCAATGTACTCACCGTTAAAGATAATTATGTCGTCTTGGAAAAATCTTCCTCTGTGTATTTTCTCCCCAGGAATATTCCCTAATTCTTCACAGCAACTCTTTTTATACTCACCTCTCCCCCCCCCCCTCTTCATGTCTCCCCCCCTCCCCCTTTAGCCCTCGCCCTCTTCCCTCCTCTCACACTATCAGTCTTCTTTTCCAGCATTCAATCAGAGTATCAGCTCACTCTCTCCCCGACTGCCACGCCTTCAAAGGGGGAGGCAGAGGGGGGTAAACAGGGAGACAGAGTTGAGGGTGAGGGGAGGTTTTATAACAGGTACCTGAAGATATTCACTGCTGTTTGCCATGATGTGAAAGACCCTCCACACTGAACCCACCCTCTGGCCCACAGGTGTGACTCTGACAACGAGTACATGAGTTAGGAGATGTTCACAAAGCAGAGTGAACACAAGTTGAAGAGACAGTTCATCATAAAAGTTCAAATACATATTTATCGTGTTGTGCTCACACCACCTTGATATGTTTAAAACATCAGCATTTACAGCAGATCAGAACCCGGAAACATCGCATACTTATGTCATACGTTTGAGAAGTTATACATAAGCAGAGATGGCAAAAGTACACACATCCTTTACTCAAGTAGAAGTACAGATACTCGTGTTTAAAAATACTCTGGTGAAAGTAGAAGTACTGACTAAACTTCTTTACTCAAGTCCAAAGTAAAGAGGCTTTGAAGTGTACTTCAGTAAAAAGTACCCATAGCTAGCAGCTGCTTTAAAGAGTACCTGACCTCCCTTTATATCAATAGAACAATAATGTCATTGTTAGCTAATGAATGTTTCCATGGTGACCAACGGCAACATGACAACGTTTCCATTGGTCCCTCTTCTTTAGAGAAGACCAGGAAGTGATGGATACACGGATCGTGTTCCAACCAATAGGCACGCAATGACTCTGAAGAATAATGACCACGCACCAACACACATTCAGACTAAAGGAACCAGCTGTTTGGAACATGAGAGAAGTAGAAAGTACAGGTATTTGAGTTCAACATGTGAGAAGTAGAAAGTACAGGTATTTGAGTTCAACATGTGAGAAGTAGAAAGTACAGGTATTTGAGTTCAACATGTAAGAAGTAGAAAGTACAGGTATTTGAGTTCAACATGTAAGAAGTAGAAAGTACAGGTATTTGAGTTCAACATGTAAGAAGTAGAAAGTACAGGTATTTGGGTTCAACATGTGAGAAGTAGAAAGTACAGGTATTTGAGTTCAACATGTGAGAAGTAGAAAGTACAGGTATTTGGGTTCAACATGTAAGAAGTAGAAAGTACAGGTATTTGAGTTCAACATGTAAGAAGTAGAAAGTACAGGTATTTGAGTTCAACATGTAAGAAGTAGAAAGTACAGGTATTTGGGTTCAACATGTAAGAAGTAGAAAGTACAGGTATTTGAGTTCAACATGTAAGAAGTAGAAAGTACAGGTATTTGTGTTCAACATGTGAGAAGTAGAAAGTACAGGTATTTGAGTTCAACATGTAAGAAGTAGAAAGTACAGGTATTTGAGTTCAACATGTGAGAAGTAGAAAGTACAGGTATTTGAGTTCAACATGTAAGAAGTAGAAAGTACAGGTATTTGAGTTCAACATGTAAGAAGTAGAAAGTACAGGTATTTGAGTTCAACATGTAAGAAGTAGAAAGTACAGGTATTTGTGTTCAACATGTAAGAAGTAGAAAGTACAGGTATTTGGGTTCAACATGTAAGAAGTAGAAAGTACAGGTATTTGAGTTCAACATGTGAGAAGTAGAAAGTACAGGTATTTGAGTTCAACATGTAAGAAGTAGAAAGTACAGGTATTTGAGTTCAACATGTGAGAAGTAGAAAGTACAGGTATTTGAGTTCAACATGTAAGAAGTAGAAAGTACAGGTATTTGAGTTCAACATGTAAGAAGTAGAAAGTACAGGTATTTGAGTTCAACATGTAAGAAGTAGAAAGTACAGGTATTTGAGTTCAACATGTAAGAAGTAGAAAGTACAGGTATTTGAGTTCAACATGTAAGAAGTAGAAAGTACAGGTATTTGAGTTCAACATGTGAGAAGTAGAAAGTACAGGTATTTGGGTTCAACATGTGAGAAGTAGAAAGTACAGGTATTTGGGTTCAACATGTAAGAAGTAGAAAGTACAGGTATTTGGGTTCAACATGTAAGAAGTAGAAAGTACAGGTATTTGAGTTCAACATGTAAGAAGTAGAAAGTACAGGTATTTGGGTTCAACATGTAAGAAGTAGAAAGTACAGGTATTTGGGTTCAACATGTAAGAAGTAGAAAGTACAGGTATTTGGGTTCAACATGTGAGAAGTAGAAAGTACAGGTATTTGTGTTCAACATGTAAGAAGTAGAAAGTACAGGTATTTGAGTTCAACATGTGAGAAGTAGAAAGTACAGGTATTTGAGTTCAACATGTAAGAAGTAGAAAGTACAGGTATTTGAGTTCAACATGTAAGAAGTAGAAAGTACAGGTATTTGTGTTCAACATGTAAGAAGTAGAAAGTACAGGTATTTGAGTTCAACATGTAAGAAGTAGAAAGTACAGGTATTTGAGTTCAACATGTAAGAAGTAGAAAGTACAGGTATTTGAGTTCAACATGTGAGAAGTAGAAAGTACAGGTATTTGAGTTCAACATGTAAGAAGTAGAAAGTACAGGTATTTGTGTTCAACATGTGAGAAGTAGAAAGTACAGGTATTTGAGTTCAACATGTGAGAAGTAGAAAGTACAGGTATTTGAGTTCAACATGTAAGAAGTAGAAAGTACAGGTATTTGTGTTCAACATGTAAGAAGTAGAAAGTACAGGTATTTGGGTTCAACATGTGAGAAGTAGAAAGTACAGGTATTTGGGTTCAACATGTAAGAAGTAGAAAGTACAGGTATTTGGGTTCAACATGTAAGAAGTAGAAAGTACAGGTATTTGAGTTCAACATGTATGAAGTAGAAAGTACAGGTATTTGGGTTCAACATGTAAGAAGTAGAAAGTACAGGTATTTGAGTTCAACATGTAAGAAGTAGAAAGTACAGGTATTTGTGTTCAACATGTAAGAAGTAGAAAGTACAGGTATTTGAGTTCAACATGTAAGAAGTAGAAAGTACAGGTATTTGGGTTCAACATGTAAGAAGTAGAAAGTACAGGTATTTGTGTTCAACATGTAAGAAGTAGAAAGTACAGGTATTTGGGTTCAACATGTAAGAAGTAGAAAGTACAGGTATTTGAGTTCAACATGTGAGAAGTAGAAAGTACAGGTATTTGAGTTCAACATGTGAGAAGTAGAAAGTACAGGTATTTGAGTTCAACATGTGAGAAGTAGAAAGTACAGGTATTTGAGTTCAACATGTAAGAAGTAGAAAGTACAGGTATTTGAGTTCAACATGTAAGAAGTAGAAAGTACAGGTATTTGAGTTCAACATGTAAGAAGTAGAAAGTACAGGTATTTGAGTTCAACATGTAAGAAGTAGAAAGTACAGGTATTTGAGTTCAACATGTAAGAAGTAGAAAGTACAGGTATTTGAGTTCAACATGTAAGAAGTAGAAAGTACAGGTATTTGAGTTCAACATGTAAGAAGTAGAAAGTACAGGTATTTGAGTTCAACATGTAAGAAGTAGAAAGTACAGGTATTTGGGTTCAACATGTAAGAAGTAGAAAGTACAGGTATTTGAGTTCAACATGTAAGAAGTAGAAAGTACAGGTATTTGAGTTCAACATGTAAGAAGTAGAAAGTACAGGTATTTGTGTTCAACATGTAAGAAGTAGAAAGTACAGGTATTTGAGTTCAACATGTGAGAAGTAGAAAGTACAGGTATTTGAGTTCAACATGTAAGAAGTAGAAAGTACAGGTATTTGAGTTCAACATGTGAGAAGTAGAAAGTACAGGTATTTGAGTTCAACATGTAAGAAGTAGAAAGTACAGGTATTTGAGTTCAACATGTAAGAAGTAGAAAGTACAGGTATTTGAGTTCAACATGTAAGAAGTAGAAAGTACAGGTATTTGAGTTCAACATGTAAGAAGTAGAAAGTACAGGTATTTGAGTTCAACATGTAAGAAGTAGAAAGTACAGGTATTTGAGTTCAACATGTGAGAAGTAGAAAGTACAGGTATTTGGGTTCAACATGTAAGAAGTAGAAAGTACAGGTATTTGGGTTCAACATGTGAGAAGTAGAAAGTACAGGTATTTGGGTTCAACATGTAAGAAGTAGAAAGTACAGGTATTTGGGTTCAACATGTAAGAAGTAGAAAGTACAGGTATTTGAGTTCAACATGTAAGAAGTAGAAAGTACAGGTATTTGTGTTCAACATGTGAGAAGTAGAAAGTACAGGTATTTGAGTTCAACATGTGAGAAGTAGAAAGTACAGGTATTTGTGTTCAACATGTAAGAAGTAGAAAGTACAGGTATTTGAGTTCAACATGTAAGAAGTAGAAAGTACAGGTATTTGAGTTCAACATGTGAGAAGTAGAAAGTACAGGTATTTGAGTTCAACATGTGAGAAGTAGAAAGTACAGGTATTTGAGTTCAACATGTAAGAAGTAGAAAGTACAGGTATTTGTGTTCAACATGTGAGAAGTAGAAAGTACAGGTATTTGAGTTCAACATGTGAGAAGTAGAAAGTACAGGTATTTGGGTTCAACATGTAAGAAGTAGAAAGTACAGGTATTTGAGTTCAACATGTAAGAAGTAGAAAGTACAGGTATTTGTGTTCAACATGTATGAAGTAGAAAGTACAGGTATTTGAGTTCAACATGTAAGAAGTAGAAAGTACAGGTATTTGAGTTCAACATGTAAGAAGTAGAAAGTACAGGTATTTGAGTTCAACATGTGAGAAGTAGAAAGTACAGGTATTTGAGTTCAACATGGACAGGTATTTGGGTTCAACATGTAAGAAGTAGAAAGTACAGGTATTTGAGTTCAACATGTAAGAAGTAGAAAGTACAGGTATTTGAGTTCAACATGTAAGAAGTAGAAAGTACAGGTATTTGAGTTCAACATGTAAGAAGTAGAAAGTACAGGTATTTGGGTTCAACATGTAAGAAGTAGAAAGTACAGGTATTTGAGTTCAACATGTAAGAAGTAGAAAGTACAGGTATTTGAGTTCAACATGTAAGAAGTAGAAAGTACAGGTATTTGAGTTCAACATGTGAGAAGTAGAAAGTACAGGTATTTGAGTTCAACATGTAAGAAGTAGAAAGTACAGGTATTTGAGTTCAACATGTAAGAAGTAGAAAGTACAGGTATTTGAGTTCAACATGTAAGAAGTAGAAAGTACAGGTATTTGAGTTCAACATGTAAGAAGTAGAAAGTACAGGTATTTGAGTTCAACATGTAAGAAGTAGAAAGTACAGGTATTTGAGTTCAACATGTAAGAAGTAGAAAGTACAGGTATTTGAGTTCAACATGTAAGAAGTAGAAAGTACAGGTATTTGAGTTCAACATGTGAGAAGTAGAAAGTACAGGTATTTGAGTTCAACATGTGAGAAGTAGAAAGTACAGGTATTTGGTTCAACATGTAAGAAGTAGAAAGTACAGGTATTTGAGTTCAACATGTAAGAAGTAGAAAGTACAGGTATTTGAGTTCAACATGTAAGAAGTAGAAAGTACAGGTATTTGTGTTCAACATGTGAGAAGTAGAAAGTACAGGTATTTGAGTTCAACATGTGAGAAGTAGAAAGTACAGGTATTTGTGTTCAACATGTGAGAAGTAGAAAGTACAGGTATTTGAGTTCAACATGTAAGAAGTAGAAAGTACAGGTATTTGAGTTCAACATGTGAGAAGTAGAAAGTACAGGTATTTGAGTTCAACATGTGAGAAGTAGAAAGTACAGGTATTTGGTTCAACATGTAAGAAGTAGAAAGTACAGGTATTTGAGTTCAACATGTAAGAAGTAGAAAGTACAGGTATTTGTGTTCAACATGTAAGAAGTAGAAAGTACAGGTATTTGAGTTCAACATGTAAGAAGTAGAAAGTACAGGTATTTGTGTTCAACATGTAAGAAGTAGAAAGTACAGGTATTTGGTTCAACATGTGAGAAGTAGAAAGTACAGGTATTTGAGTTCAACATGTGAGAAGTAGAAAGTACAGGTATTTGGGTTCAACATGTAAGAAGTAGAAAGTACAGGTATTTGTGTTCAACATGTAAGAAGTAGAAAGTACAGGTATTTGTGTTCAACATGTAAGAAGTAGAAAGTACAGGTATTTGTGTTCAACATGTATGAAGTAGAAAGTACAGGTATTTGTGTTCAACATGTAAGAAGTAGAAAGTACAGGTATTTGTGTTCAACATGTATGAAGTAGAAAGTACAGGTATTTGTGTTCAACATGTAAGAAGTAGAAAGTACAGGTATTTGTGTTCAACATGTAAGAAGTAGAAAGTACAGGTATTTGGGTTCAACATGTAAGAAGTAGAAAGTACAGGTATTTGAGTTCAACATGTGAGAAGTAGAAAGTACAGGTATTTGTGTTCAACATGTGAGAAGTAGAAAGTACAGGTATTTGGGTTCAACATGTGAGAAGTAGAAAGTACAGGTATTTGAGTTCAACATGTAAGAAGTAGAAAGTACAGGTATTTGAGTTCAACATGTAAGAAGTAGAAAGTACAGGTATTTGAGTTCAACATGTAAGAAGTAGAAAGTACAGGTATTTGAGTTCAACATGTGAGAAGTAGAAAGTACAGGTATTTGAGTTCAACATGTGAGAAGTAGAAAGTACAGGTATTTGAGTTCAACATGTAAGAAGTAGAAAGTACAGGTATTTGTGTTCAACATGTGAGAAGTAGAAAGTACAGGTATTTGAGTTCAACATGTGAGAAGTAGAAAGTACAGGTATTTGGGTTCAACATGTAAGAAGTAGAAAGTACAGGTATTTGAGTTCAACATGTAATAAGTAGAAAGTACAGGTATTTGAGTTCAACAAGTAAGAAGTAGAAAGTACAGGTATTTGGGTTCAACATGTAGGAAGTAGAAAGTACAGGTATTTGGGTTCAACATGTAAGAAGTAGAAAGTACAGATATTTGTATTCAACATGTAAGAAGTAGAAAGTACAGGTATTTGAGTTCAACATGTAAGAAGTAGAAAGTACAGACATTTGTGTTCAACATGTAAGAAGTAGAAAGTACAGGTATTTGAGTTCAAAATGTAAGAAGTAAAAGTAAAAAGTGGTCAGAAAAATAAGTAGTGGAGTAAAGTACTGATACCAGAAACATGCACTTAAGTACAGGAATAAAGTATTTGTACTCCACTACTTCCCACCTCTGTGCATACGAAGTCGATTCACAAACGGAAAGTGCTTTTTTCATGTAAAGTTTGTTATTTCATATGTAGGGTCACTTGACAGACTAATTAGGACTTTAATACATCTAGATACTTTGCCATGTCAAAGTGTAACTGGACGATTGTAAAAGTTATTTATTTCCCGTCGCATGCGGGCACAAGTTATAAGGTTTTATAGAACATGTATGTCATGTTATACCGATAGAATGTACCAAGAAAGACGGTAAGAATGGCTACAAACCGTATGACCACGCAGAGGATGATGAGACGCTTGTGATTTAAACATTAATGACGTCCTTCGCGGCTAAGCTTGAACATTAGCTAGCTGAGCAGACGCACGCAGTTTGCAAACCTTGTCCCAGCTCATAAGAAAACATACATCTATTCATTGATGAGAAGTTTTTGATTGCCCAAGATAAAAACCTAAATGCTGTCCCCCTGAGCAGTTACTAAAGAAGTACCGTACTTTTCGGACTATAAAGCGCACCTGCATACAGGGGCGGACTGGGGGGAAAAAGTGGCCCGGGGATTAATTGACAGACAGGCCCACTTAATGCGCGGCATGTATCGGCCGGCCGGCGACGAAAGTATGTTACTTAACAAAAAACCCTATGCCTTTAATGTTATTTTGGACAATTATTCATATAGTAATCACATTACCTGAGCCCTTGAGTTGCCTAGAGCAAAAATAGTTACGGCATATATTTAGTGATTTTAATGTTAACAGATCATTGATGCAATAACATTTTGACCCAATTTGCCTGACTTGACACATGGAATAAAACATGGGCGACGTACGAAGCATCCTCAATGTGGGTGAGACAATTTAACAGGGGGTGTGGGCAGGTGATGGACCTCACCTCCTCTAGGGGGGTCCGGGGGCAAGCTCCCCCGGGAAGATTTTTTTTTAAATGTTGAAGTTAAATGCATCAATCTGGTCCATTTTGAGAGCAAAATTAGGGACTAAATCTATGGCAGTCAGTAGGGGCTTGGACTGTGAGCCGTAGGGTCGCCGGTTCAAGTCCCCGACCAGACCTATTTGGAGTGTGGACTTCTACTTGGAGAGGTCCCAGTTCACCTCCTGCCCTGCCGTGGTGCCCTTGAGCAAGAAACCAGACAAGGCTGTACCTTTAGTAATGAATATTACATGTTGTGAGGAAATCTTTCCACCAATAATTCCAATAAGTAATCCAAAATGTATTCACTTCAGGTTTACGAAAGTAACTGTAATCAGATTACTCGTTTTTCAAATGTAACACGAGCTGAATACAGTTACTTGATTTTTGTATTCGCCGTTACATGTATTCCGTTACAACCCAACCCTGGACACACCCCACTTGGCTGGGCTGGGCCGGAACACTTACAAATGTGGGCCGGTAGGATTTAGACAAAAAGAATTTTTTTTTTTTTTTTTTTTTTAGAAACTTTTTTTTTTTGTGTTGGCCCTCCGGCCCACACACAGCACCGGCCCACCGGGGAAACTCCCGGTATTCCCAATGGCCAGTCCGCCCCTGCCTGCATATAAGCCGCAGCAGCTAAATTGTCCGTCTGTCTTGCTCTCGTTCTGTCTCTCGGTTCCACTTTTACTTTGGCGCGCTACCTGTCTCACTCTTTTCCGGCCTCCAGCTTTTCCTGCTGGAGCCCGCCGCTTAGAGGTGGCGGGCGCGGACCGGTCAAAGAGCCCATAGAGTTAAAGGTGGTTAATTTTACCTGTAAAATCCATAGATTTAGGAGGTTCCCTAGTGGCCGTTAGCTGGGGAAAAAAGTCGCGGCTTATAGTCCGAAAAGTACGGTAGATGAACGCTTCATTCTTTGCACTAATACGATGGGTGTAGTTCGGTTAAAGAATATACTTCCTGTATGAAACCTGTAGATCATCTCAAATACCTGGGTCATGATTTCTTGAAACTTACATTGATTTGAAGTGGTCAGAATTTCTGAACTCTGCACACCAAAACAATCCAGATCAAGTTAGAAGTTTTTAGTACACAAATGACACCGCTTACAAACCTCATGGTGTATTTCTGAGAGTTACGTAACACCACATCACATTTGGCTCAGGTGGAGTCTCTGTGAATAGCTGTGTGGAAGCAGACCCTCGCCAACAGTAAACAAACCGGGATAAGGTCGTGGGACATGCCAGGAATCAGCAGACAGACGGATAAACATCGAGACATGACGATCAGATAACCCCCGCCCGACAGATAAGACTGAGAGGGGGGAATTCAGGATTTCAGAAAGAGAGAAAGCATGTTGTGGAGGCAGCGGTGTGCTCTTATTAGGCTGTAAAGTAAAAAAACACCAAGCAGCGGTTCGGTCCTCGGGTGCAGATATTAAATTTCCTCGAGCAGATACCAACACAAAGGAGGGAAAGCAACAGCGTCTGATTTTTGTTTAGATTTGTAAAGACTTTTCTTAAGCTTGTTCCTAAACGTAGGCAAGGGGGAAAGGGTGAATGAGAAAAAGGTGGAGTGGGTGATTGCATGGAAAGACAGAGTCGAGTATATTATTCACCCGTCTCCTCCCAATTTCCTCACTTGTTTATGAACTCTCTTAAGTCGTTTTTCTGCTGTTGTCCTCATGTCCTCTCTTCACCTCCTTTCCAGTTTGCCTCTGATGCAGTAAACACTTCTGCTTCACTAACTTCGCTTTTAAACGTTTGGCTCATTTGGGCTATTATTGGTGCATGGATATTAGCATTTTGGCAAGGGGGTAGAGTCGGTTGAACCTCCCACATTGAGTCTATAATAAAACGGTTAGCCCAAATATTTAAATCCTTAAGGCGAATTCCTCATTTAAACCCATTGCAACCAGGGATTTTGGGCCCCATGAAAATATATCACATTGGTTATTTAAAAATGTTTTTCTTAATGTTCTAAAATAGTTTGGGTCAGTCACGGGCCCTTAGAATCGTCCTAACTTCCCCCCCCCTTACGGCAACCACTTTGCCACTGCCGTCATCACAGCATAACATCAAGGCTTCTGTTATATAAGACATTCAAATTGTATATTCATTTTTCCACCAGATCGGGACACTTTCCTGTTGATTCATCTAAAACAGGGGTTCTCAAAGTGCGGCCAATGGCGGCCCTCGGAAATGTTTCTGGCGGCCCGCGATAGTTAATGTGACACGCTGAAATGCGTGCGTTATATTTTAATCCTCCATGGTTTGTATCTAGTAAGAATTAGAATGGAATTTAAGAATGGTAAAACTGCGCCCCCTGGGTTGTCATTCCTAAATAATGAATGACAGCTTGTGGAAAGTTTGCTAGACTACTGGTTGCATGGCAACTAGGCATCTCGCGAGTTGCAGTTAAGCGGAAAATCTGTTGTAAGTTATCAGAATCAGAAACGGGAGTCAGCTAGCGATTCTAGCTAGTCACTGTCTGTGGATAATCCAACTGTGTGTCCTCTGCAAGTTCGTAATGTATACTGTATAATTGGTTAGTACAATAAAGAAAGGATTTGTTTTGGAATTATTTTGTGTTCCGTTTTTTCTTGGGCGGCCCTCAATCCAATATTGGGTACCTAAATTGGCCCTCACTCATCAAAACTTTGAGAACCCCTGATCTAAAACAACGGTGAAATAAATGGATAGAAGGAAGTGGTGATTAGGACTGATGAACATGGACAATAAGTACTTAGTTTTGCACTTTTAGAAAGGGAACATCATTGTCCTCTAAGGTCAAATCTAAATTAAACATTAATTAATAAAAAACGTATTTGACACACAAATATCCTGGACTGTTAAAAATAGAAAAACACCATATAATGTGAAAACAAAATCACGTTTAAAAGGATGAAGTCAGGAAAACAGGTGGTCTATTTTTTGTGGCACAAAAATGCATACAAATCTCAGACTGAAACAAAACGCGAATAAATAATAGAAAACGCATTTTTGTTGTGTTCCTTTCATAAAAACAGTGGCATCGTGTCAACAAACGGGCACGGAGAGGGTTCAACTTCAGAAGATGAATGAATATCTGGCAGCTATGTTCAGAAATGTGACTCAGTGAAAGCGGATCGTAATATTTATATAATAACTTTATGGCTGTTATTTCACCCAGACACTTTTATCCTCACATGACCTTCTGCAGAAGTGAGGCACAGGGGTTAGGGTCCGGCTCTGACCGGTTCGTTTCGGTGCGACTTAACTCTTGAGAAATGTTATGAACATGGAAGAGCGCCAGAAGCCCAGATAGCTGAGGGGAGTGGGAAAAGAGGACGGGAGACGCCCTGAGCGTGAGAGGGATAACAGAAAGCACCTGTTCAGCACCTGACTGAGGAAAGGTCAATACGGAGCTGGTGGTGGTAAAAGGACATTTCAGTAAGGGAACAACATGACTATGGAGGGGACAACAATGCAGATTCAGACTTTACAAAGTGTCGCTGGAATGAGTCCTCAGACCCGGGGTAAGTTTAGAAACTGAAGCAGGTGTTGATCAATATCGGCTCGTTAAGAGAAGGAAGAAGTCAGCGGTGCAGGAATGAGTCCGGAAACCGGCTAACGAGATAGCATTTTAGCACGTCCCTTTCCCTCACCTGGAAGTCAATGGTCTTTTGAATGTGTTTTTGGTTAGATGCTTTAAATAAGGTGGTTAAGCTTTTTAACGTTTTGAATGGCTGAAGCTTCTTTGAGTCGAGAGGTAAGGCTGAAGCAGGTGTTGATCGATATCGGCGGTGGTTGTTAACATGTGACTAAACATCATCACGGCTGTCACTCCCCGATCTGCACCCCTCCCCGATCTGCAGTGCGCATGTGGTCCGCCATGTTGGACATTTCCATACGGCAACTCTAATAGGACATTTGACGTCTAGACGGCTGCCCGATTTGCCTCGTGCATGCGCGAGTCATAAACGTCTCAAATATCTACACACAAATATTTTTTTATTTTATTTTATTTGAAATAAAATGAAGGAAATTCACAGTTAATGTAATTAGATATAAATTATGACTGCCAAACATATTGCATACATTCACAGTCAATATTTCTGCTGTCAGAAGTTAAATCCATTTCTCACTTATTCTGACAATGTAACCCAATAAAAGGACCCAATAAAAGGACCCAATAAAAGGAGTTGTTAAATAATAGTGAAGTCACGTTGTAATAACAATAACTCATCTCTCTCGTTCAGATTAATATTGTCGGGTTTTTTGAGTGTTCTTTTTGTGCTTTGCCAAACGCCACTGTGTCAAGAGTCCTATTAGAGTTGCCGTATGGAGTTGTCAAATATGGCGGACCATCTCGCGCAGTGCAGATCGGGCAGGGGTGCAGATCGGGCAGGGGTGCAGATCGGGCAGGGGTGCAGATCGGGTAGTGACAACGCCAAACATTAGCCGCCTTTAGCTTAGCGGTGGTGACGTAAAGTCATGTGACCGTGCTGAAGTTCCTCCATAGCCCAACATTAGCCTTTTACTTCTGGAAATTGCATTCATGTTTCAATTAAAAAAGTGGGGTTAATATGTGGAGATTATCCTGCTTTTTAAACGGGTGTTTTCTACAGATGTTATTTTCCTGCAATAATCCACAATCCAATGGAAAAGTCCCGTTGCGCCGGTGCAATACCAACTTCAGGGTGGGTCAACAAAATGACATCATCAATGCACCGCTCTATTACGCCTACAAATCATCATAGCGAGAGTCTGTTGAATAAGTTCAGGATATGGAAGGAAATAACGAGCCTTTGGCGCGAGAATGAAAACGAGTGTCGGAAAGTACCAGCCTTTCATAAAGAGGCCAACGTGTAAACTATCTGCATAATGTCTGCAATAACATATGTTCTAACCGGTGTGGGGGGCTGCTGTTTCCGTCAGTGGTGGAGCAGGTGTACCTCAACCCGGACAAATACAGACAAACATTACACAACAACTCCCAAATAAAGTTCACCCATTTTAAAACGCTTTTTTTATGTCACTTTGCTGCGATTCACGTTTTAGGAACTCTACTGTAAGGAGTGAGTGAGTCAGACCGAAAACAGCATGTGAGTGAGGTGATTTTGGTCAGACATTACTCAGAAGTGTCCTCCTTCGCTCAGCCTCTGATGGCCCTGTTGTCCTGCGGCTGTGAATTTTACCATATGAATGTCAACATGTCATCCTGCAGATTGAAACCGCTGGCACCCTGCAGGGCAAATGGACTGCTTTCCTTCTTCGCTTGGTATTGAGTGATTTGCACGTGAACATGGAGAAAATGAAGTCGTGTTTTCTGATGGGTTTTTTGTTTGCTTGTCCACAAGATCATGGAAAAACTGATGGCCCAGTTTTCATTAAATGTGGTGCAAGGGTGCAACCACAACCGAACCCCAACCGAAGCAGAACCAATTCATTTCTGGAGCACATCCGAATCACGACGTAGATAAACAACTTGTTTTTCATGCAAACCGCCTTGGAAAGATTTACGATCTCCGTGTTTCCTTCTAGCTATGTTTCATTTTCTGGAGGAATTTGAAGCTAAAATCATTTAGTTTTTTGCCCTTCAATTTCCTTCATATAATATCCCTCACCTTATATCAACATTCAAGACACAGCAGCGCCAGCCTTACCTCTCTATCAACCCTTAGCCTTTCCTCCATGCATGCTCTGTTCTACAGAAAGTATACCGGACAAAGACATTAGTGATGAAACATTTACATTTTATTATATGGCTGTTTTTTTATTATTACGTTTATTCTGGTTTGTTTTGTGTTTGTATCTTTTATTTTAAAGGTATTTATTTTATGTTTTGTGAGCGTATCTCTCTGTACAGCACTGTGGTCTGACGGTAAATAAAGTTGGATTGGATTTCCAACCGGCCGTGACCTGAGCTTTGTTTTAGGACGGTTACATTCGAGTGGAAGGTCGTGAACCAGAGGCAAGAACACTTATCTGAAAAACACAAGGCAACAGTGGAAAAAGCAAAGACATACAAAGCTTATGCTCTGAACCCAAAGCTGACCTTGTAAAACTCATATTTGCAGGATTGCATTTATTGCCAAAGGAATAATATAACATTTTATAAGACATACTTTGGTGCTTTCTTGCCTGAAGTTAGTTCAAAAGGTCAATACACTCTAATGTAGCTTGACCAAGGAGATAACTAACCATGCAAATGCTAACCAGACCTCTGCAGTATTTGTAACAGAGCCAGTTTGCAGTCTTTATGCTAAGCTAACTGTCAGTAGTTCCATACCTACCGTGCTGCACCAAAACTCTCTGCAGGAAAAAACTAAACTAAATGTTACTAATATTTTTGCTCCTTTGTGTGGCCTTTGATCGGAGCGAGGCTAGGTGTTTCCTTTAGTTTGCAGTCCTGATGCTAGGCTAAACTCACTGATAGATAGTTTGCAACTAGCTGTACTGTACCAAGTCTCCTGGCAACCATATTGAATGTAAGAATGCAATGCTAGCTAGACCTCTGAAGTTTTTACAACAGAGCCAGGTTCAAGGTTCTTTATTGTCAAACTAGCTACAGGATAATTAAGTCGTTGAAAATCTTAGGCCACAGGCTTCTCCAACAATGCCACACAATAATACAGATAAGCAGACAATATTAAAGTATATTACAAGTAATACAAAAATGAAAAATAGTTTAAAAAAAAGTGAGAGTAAAAAAGGTGGAATAGTGTAATACGAGTTTATACTGTACACAAGTTACTGGAATGATATATTAGATAATAGATAAATACTAAGTAGCAGATGAATGTTATGAAATTGTTTCAGCAGGTCCTTTATTTAGCAGTCTTATTGCCTGCGAGATGAAGCTGTCTCTGAATCTGGTTGTTCTTGTCCGGCAGCAGACAGAACAGTTTGTGGCTGGGGTGATGGTGGTCTTTTATAATCCTGAGGGATTTCTTCCCGAGCCGCTGGGAGTGAATGTCCTCCATGGATGGCAGCTCCGTCCTGGTGATGTTCTCTGTTAAAATAGATTTCTGACCTCCTGCTAAATTATCTAAATGATGAACCATCAGATCTCTCAGGTCTTCAGGGACTGGTCAGCTTTCTGTCCCCAGACTCAGAACTAAACATGGAGAAGCAGCGTTCAGTTATTATGCTCCAAACATCTGGAACAAACTCCCAGAAACCTGCAGGTCCGCTGCAACTCTGACTACTTTCAAATCCAGGCTGAAGACTTTTCTTTTTGTCGCTGCTTTTAATTGAACTATTCATATCTTAAACTGCACTGTAACTTTTATCCCTGTACACACTGGCTTCCTGTGTGTCAAAGAATAGATTTATAAATACTGCTGCTGGTTTATAAAGCACTGAATGGTTTAGGCCCAAAATACATTTCTGACCTCCTGCTAAATGATGAACCATCCAGATCTCTCAGGTCTTCAGGGACTGGTCAGCTTTCTGTCCCCAGAGTCAGAACTAAACATGGAGAAGCAGCGTTCAGTTATTATGCTCCAAATATCTGGAACAAGCTCCCAGAAACCTGCAGGTCCGCTGCAACTCTGACTACTTTCAAATCCAGGCTGAAGACTTTTCTTTTTGTCGCTGCTTTGTCGCTGCTTTTTTTTTAATTGAAACTGAGCCGTTGTGTTCATCAGTAAAGTGGAACTTCTGTGTGAACTATTCATATATTAAACTGCAATGTACTTTTTATTCATGTATTTGTTCTTTTAATGTTTATCTTATTATCTTTTACTGTTTTAAAATGCCTTTGTCTGAATGTCTTTCATTTTTGTAAAGCACCTTGAATGGCCTTGTGTTGAAAGGTGCTATAAATAAACTTGCTTTGCCTTGTTAGGTATCTCCATCTGTTTTCAGCCGGTATGCTAGGCTAAGCTAAGCTAACTATCATTCGTTTTATATTTACCATGCTGTATCAAAACTCTCTTCTACTAAACTATGGCTTTTAATTTGTTTGTTTTTTAGTCATTCATATTTCCAATTTACCCATCATCCCACAAATGAACAACATGTTCCACTGCTCCTAAAATATAACCACAGCACGTTTTAAATCTTAACGTCGCTAACGATAAAGAGCAGCTGTTCAGCACTGGAGACCACTTAATTAAAGCAATTCCTGCTGTTACACGACTGAGTTGGATTATATCTGGTTTGCTAATTCCTCTGGCAGCACTGATGTTTGAGTTGGAGTTTGGCTCTTGAGGCGCAAAAGACTCATCATATTTAAACACCCCTCGTCCAGAGTCTCTGCAAACAAATCAAGCGTGCTGCCAAGAATAAACCCTGCATCGTGTCTCACCTCCTTCCCTCCATTTAAT
>NC_047510.2:33179768-33232268 GCF_902827115.2 Pseudochaenichthys georgianus | reverse complement strand
TAGATTATACATTTTACTGATACCAATTGTATGATATTTACCTTGTTCATTAAAAATAAAAATATAAAATATATATATTTAAAAAAAAAAAGATTTTAATTACTTCTTTTTTTTTGTATGTGGGAAGAGGTGGGGCGGCGCCCCTAGCGCCCCTATGGGCCGGCCGCCACTGGGTTAAACTGGGGTGAACTCCAACATGCAAATCTGCACCTTTGACCTCCTGCAGGCTGTCTTCACAGTGCTGGTGGGTCCAAAAGGAAGAAAGATATCCTAGCTAATTAGCTGTTTCGCACTTTTTCCATCTTTATGAAACATCTTCTGTTGGAGCATAAACTGCTTTATGGACAGGGATGGTTTATGGACGTCAAACCACACACTTTTCCCGTTGGCGATCAAGCTTACAAATTAGATAGATTTCCATTTTTGTAGAATACGTGTAAATCTTTAGATGTCTATAACTATTGCATTTATAGTAACTGTAGAAAGTGAGAGGACACTTACAAAGTAACAGTAACTAACAGCCAACGAAGGTAGCTTACTCACTAATCACAAGAGAAATCCCCAAAAACCTTATTCATCTTAGTTTCTCAATTTCAGATAAGTTAAAATATCAATACCTACAACAGACATTAAACACGAACATGACGTTATTCTATTTAGAACTTATTCCAACATTACACACGCGCACGCACACGCACGTGCACACACACACACACACACACACACACACACACATACCATGTATACATCACTTCAGGGGACATTACATTGACTTACATGCATTTCCTGGAGACTTGTCCTAACCTTTTTTTTTTTTTTTTTTTTTGCACTGAATGAGAGCGTACGTTTGGACCAGCCTGTCCTCCTACAAAAAACGACCATATAGGTTGATTGTTCAGCAGCTAAATACGACCCAGAGTCACGTTTTAAAGTGTAGCGCCTCTAGTGGTCGTGTAAGAAACAACATGCTCCTGTCGATTGCAAACGCTCCGGAGGGTCGTTTATTCACAAATAACCCTCTCTGGAAAATCCTAAATTGTGGAATAGTTTGGCCATTAAAATGCTTTTGTATTAGATTTCTAGCGAGAAGTGTATATTGTACTTTTATAATCCACGTCCAGTGGATGTGTAGGATCTACAGTTTGATAGCTATACGAAGATGATTTGAGGTCTCGCCAGGAGAACGTGTATATGGGGCAGCTTCCATGTAAAGTTAGCGTGGGTGAAAACAGTATTTCCGGTCTCGAAGTTTTCATAATAAAACCGGAAGTATTCCCCACACTGTCAAATGATTACGCAGTGATATCTCCATTACTCATCCACTAAAACACATCAGTTTATCCTTGTTAATTACACAATATTGATTGGTTTAAATTGTGTACAAAGCTTTTGTGTTTTTAACCTTCGATTCGGAGAAACAAATTGTTTTTTCGGAGTTTAGACACGACAGAGTTTCCGAAGACACTACACTACCCAGAATCCCCAGCTATCGTTTCGGACTACAACATCCGCCTTGCTTTACAAACCCCGTGATTAGCCCTCAAGCTCTGTGATTGGATGTTGGAGTGGCAGTGCGACAAGGTTACGCTGAGCGTCAAAGCTCTTTGAAATGGAATGGAACCACGCCAGACTATCCAAAACTGGACTTGGACGGGTCCAGCCCGGCCCTCCCCCCCAGAATTACACTTGCTGGCTATTGTGTGTTTCGCAACATGTTCTATGGCACGTCTCTACTGGGAAATGTAGTTTTAAAAGACGTTTTCGTATTTCCCACAATTAGAAGTTGCCAGTATTAAACTGTGTACATCCCTGGAGGTTTAGGGGACACGAAACACATTGGTGTTATCAAATTTAAAACATATAATTAATACATGGGTGAAAATTGCTTGTGTCCATAATGGTGCAGCATTAATACCACATGACAGCTGGACTTATGTCTGTGACCCCTCCTGTTGTTCATTGATAAGCCTGAAACATGCACTTGTCAAGGTTCAGATGCACATTTAGCAAATATGGCAGTAGCCATCGATCATCTTAAGATAAGATACTTTATTGATCCCAAGTTGGGAAATGTTTTTGTTACAGCAGCATGTACTACTTTGTTCTACTCCACTACAATTCAGAGGTTAACCTGGAATGTTTACTCTACTACATTTATTTTTGTTACTTTGCAGATTCTGATTAATGATGTGAAATATAAACAACCCTTAAATCAGACTTTAGTTACACCTGAGTCAAATTCAGCCTTATCAGTTTGTCTGTTTTGCACATCCTCCTGTTAATATCTTTGGACGTCCTGCACTAAACTGTTTTACTGTAGAGATCACTACAGTATCTTCTAGATATTTTCCATTCTATATTTCTATCATTGACCCCTATTTTGTATGTAGGCTACTCTTAATATTTAAATGTTTTCATCAAATATAACTTATTCAACAACTACATGCAATAACGTGCTTTAACCACTAGGAGGTGCGGTTTAGACCAGTGGTCTAGTTAATAAAACATAATAATATCGTACATAATATGACTATTCACTTTATTGTGAGTTTAAAACAGAACGTTAAAGGAAAATACAGTTTCAGTCTCTCGATGTGAAGCTTATGCATTGTACCATGAACCTGTATAGACCTGTAACAGTCAACTGCATGAGGAGTTGGAAAGGTAGTTCAGAAAATCAGTAATATCTTTAAAAAGCTGTGCACCGTTATGGTGTAAATACAGACTATCTACTAATTGGATCAAATATAAAAGTCAGCCGAATTAGTGTTGATACTGCAAGGAGACGTATTGTGTGAAAAGAAATGGAAGATGTTGTTTAATTGTTGATATATTTATGGTCCACGTCACGTATTCAGTTTTGGCGGCATCTCTTCCAGTTTGTCAAAAGGTCTTCTGATCAGGGCTCTATAATTACATATCTACGGCAGATATGTAATATTTAATGCAGCCGAACCGTGTATTACAATGCCATTATGTGATGACTTTCAAAGAGAAAAGCAAGAACACTCGGAATAAAGTATTATTATTATTATTTTTAATGTTTTCCGATTTCATATCACATAAACACCATATCCCGACGTGCATTGCGGCGTGATTTTAGCGTATCAAAACCTCTGAAAAAAGAAATGTGTCTCTCAGAATCGAAAGAGAAAAACCTATGGGAAAAACACAAAAGCATTGTACACAATTTAAACCAATTAATGTCGTATAATTAACTAGGATAAACTGATGTTTTTTTAGTGGATGAGTAGTGCAGATATCACTGTTAAATCATTTGATCATTGGTTTTATTATGAAAACGGCGAGACCGGAAATACTGTTTTCAACCCGTAACTTTACATGGAAGCTTGCCGCATATACACGTTGTCCTGACGAAACCTCAAATCATCTATCAATATCTATCAAACTATAGATCCTACATATCGACTGGACGTGGATTCTAAAAGTACAATATATACTTCTCGCTAGAAATCTAATCATAAAGCGTTTTAATGGCCAAACTATCCTACAATTTAGGATTTTACAGAGAGGGTTATTTGTGAATAAACAACCCTCTGTAACGTTTGCATTGAACGGGAGCACTCGAGGCCGACAATTTTAAAACGTAATTATAGGTCGTATTAAGCGCTTGAACAAACGACATATTTGGTCGTAATAAGGGCTTAAAACAATCGACACATTTGGTCGTATGAGTTGGAGGACTTGTTGGTTTGGACTGACAGTTTGATCAATCAATCAATTTTTTAATATTTTTTGACTTGTCCTAACCTTAACCCTAACCCTTAACCTTAACCTTAAACTTAACCTTAACCTTACCCTAACCAAGTCTTCACCCCAACATTAATGATCCCCCTCATGGGGACCTCCATTTTGTCCCCATAAGGGAGGCGAGTCCCCACATGTGACTGTAAACAGATTTAGGTCCCCACAAGTATAGTAATGCTAGAACACACACACACACACACACACACACACACACACACACACACACACACACACACACACACACACACACACACACACACACACACACACACACACACAGACACTAGCATTTTGTTGATCACTTCTTTCCAGTCCTTGTGTTTTATTATTATTTTGTTGAACCATCGTTGTAATCAATGTTCAACAGCATTGCATTAACATTAAGTTGGAGCTTACTAGTAAGATTAGCACCCAACAACATAGCAAGACTACATCGTCATTGTGTGACTTTCTTTTGTATTCGCTAGCTAACACCGTACCGTTACCATGACGTTTCCACTCAAAGGGTGCATATTACATACTTGAAAACTGTTACAGCATTTGTCAAAATAACATTCCTGATTTTGCTCGTAGTCAAAATACTTCTGATGAAATCTGCGCTTGTTATCTACATATGATAGAATCTCATCTCTCTTTCTGTGTTTTTTTCTCCATCTCTCTCTTAGATATATTCCCTGTATACTTGCACCCTGTGTAGTGATCCTGTCACCTTTCCTATATATTCTTCTCCTTAACTATTTACTTCTTCCCTTTCCTATCTCCTTCCTCTCCTCTCTTTTACTATTTCGTCTTTTTCCATCCTATTTCCTTTTCTCCATTCTCTGCTCACATCTCGTGTCCTTTAATCTCCTCTTCCCTCCTCTCCTCTTTTCTAGTTACTTCTACTCATCTCGGTCTCCTCTTCTCTTGTTTTGTCTCCCCTTCCCTTGTCTCCTCATCGTTGTTTCGTCTTCTCTTGTGTCCTAGTCAAAATACTTCTACTGAAATCTCCGCTTGTTATCTACATACGATAGCTTCTCATCTCTCTGAGCCCAGCCTTCTATCTTCTCCATCTCTTTGTGGTTGTCAGTAGCGGTCAGTGTAATCACATGTTTTGCAGCGGGTAACACAAGCAGAGAAACCGACACATCGCCTGAAAGCGAGCAGTGACACGCAGGCAGTCGTTGGTTCGGAGTGACATGCACCCCACGACCTTTTCAGCTTCTCTCAAACTCACATCCTCTCAGCTGTCATCTTATTTGAGCCTGTCTTGGAGAGAGAATCGTACAAGAGCTGTATCCTCGAATGAGCAAGACAGGATGTGTAACGACAGAGATGTCAAAGGTACACACGTCCTTTACTCAAGTAGAAGTACAGATACTTGTGTTTAAAAATACTCTGGTGAAAGTAGAAGTACTGACTAAACTTCTTTACTCAAGTAAAAGTAAAGAGGCTTTGAAGTGTACTTCAGTAAAAAGTACCCATAACTCCCAGCTGTTTTAAAGAGTACCTGACCTCCCTTTATATCAATAGAACAATAATGTCATTGTTAGCTAATGAATGTTTCCATGCTGAACAACGGCAACCAGCTGTTTGGAAAATGAGAGAAGTAGAAAGTACAGGTATTTGTGTTCAACATGTAAGAAGTAGAAAGTACAGGTATTTGAGTTCAACATGTAGGAAGTAGAAAGTACAGGTATTTGAGTTCAACATGTAGGAAGTAGAAAGTACAGGTATTTGAGTTCAACATGTAAGAAGTAGAAAGTACAGGCATTTGAGTTCAACATGTAAGAAGTAGAAAGTACAGGTATTTGAGTTCAACATGTAGGAAGTAGAAAGTACAGGTATTTGAGTTCAACATGTAAGAAGTAGAAAGTACAGGTATTTGTGTTCAACATGTAAAAAGTAGAAAGTACAGGTATTTGAGTTCAACGTGTAGGAAGTAGAAAGTACAGGTATTTGAGTTCAACGTGTAAGAAGTAGAAAGTACAGGTATTTGAGTTCAACATGTAAGAGGTAGAAAGTACAGGTATTTGGGTTCAACATGTAAGAAGTAGAAAGTACAGGTATTTGTGTTCAACATGTGAGAAGTAGAAAGTACAGGTATTTGGGTTCAACATGTAAGAAGTAGAAAGTACAGGTATTTGAGTTCAACAATGTAAGAAGTAGAAAGTACAGGTATTTGAGTTCAACATATAAGAAGTAGAAAGTACAGGTATTTGGGTTCAACATGTAAGAAGTAGAAAGTACAGGTATTTGAGTTCAACATGTAAGAAGTAGAAAGTACAGGTATTTGGGTTCAACATGTACGAAGTAGAAAGTAGAGGTATTTGAGATCAACATGTAAGAAGTAGAAAGTACAGGTATTTGGGTTCAACAAGTAAGAAGTAGAAAGTACAGGTATTTGTGTTCAACATGTGAGAAGTAGAAAGTACAGGTATTTGTGTTCAACATGTAAGAAGTAGAAAGTACAGGTATTTGTGTTCAACATGTAAGAAGTAGAAAGTACAGGTATTTGTGTTCAACATGTAAGAAGTAGAAAGTACAGGTATTTGGGTTCAACATGTAAGAAGTAGAAAGTACAGGTATTTGAGTTCAACATGTAAGAAGTGGAAAGTACAGGTATTTGAGTTCAACATGTGAGAAGTAGAAAGTACAGGTATTTGTGTTCAACATGTGAGAAGTAGAAAGTACAGGTATTTGAGTTCAACATGTAAGAAGTAGAAAGTACAGGTATTTGTGTTCAACAGGTAGGAAGTAGAAAGTACAGGTATTTGAGTTCAACATGTAAGAAGTAGAGAGTACAGGTATTTGAGTTCAACATGTAAGAAGTAGAAAGTACAGGTATTTGAGTTCAACATGTAAGAAGTAGAAAGTACAGGTATTTGAGTTCAACATGTAAGAAGTAGAAAGTACAGGTATTTGAGTTCAACATGTAGGAAGTAGAAAGTACAGGTATTTGAGTTCAACATGTAAGAAGTAGAAAGTACAGGTATTTGAGTTCAACATGTAAGAAGTAGAAAGTACAGGTATTTGAGTTCAACGTGTAGGAAGTAGAAAGTACAGGTATTTGAGTTCAACATGTAAGAAGTAGAAAGTACAGGTATTTGGGTTCAACATGTAAGAAGTAGAAAGTACAGGTATTTGTGTTCAACATGTGAGAAGTAGAAAGTACAGGTATTTGGGTTCAACATGTAAGAAGTAGAAAGTACAGGTATTTGAGTTCAACATTTAAGAAGTAGAAAGTACAGGTATTTGAGTTCAACATGTAAGAAGTAGAAAGTACAGGTATTTGGGTTCAACATGTAAGAAGTAGAAAGTACAGGTATTTGTGTTCAACATGTGAGAAGTAGAAAGTACAGGTATTTGGGTTCAACATGTAAGAAGTAGAAAGTACAGGTATTTGAGATCAACATGTAAGAAGTAGAAAGTACAGGTATTTGGGTTCAACAAGTAAGAAGTAGAAAGTACAGGTATTTGTGTTCAACATGTGAGAAGTAGAAAGTACAGGTATTTGTGTTCAACATGTAAGAAGTAGAAAGTACAGGTATTTGTGTTCAAAATGTAAGAAGTAGAAAGTACAGGTATTTGAGTTCAACATGTGAGAAGTAGAAAGTACAGGTATTTGGGTTCAACAAGTAAGAAGTAGAAAGTACAGGTATTTGGGTTCAACATGTGAGAAGTAGAAAGTACAGGTATTTGTGTTCAACATGTAAGAAGTAGAAAGTTCAGGTATTTGGGTTCAACATGTAAGAAGTAGAAAGTACAGGTATTTGAGTTCAACATGTAGGAAGTCGAAAGTACAGGTATTTGAGTTCAACATGTAAGAAGTAGAAAGTACAGGTATTTGAGTTCAACATGTAAGAAGTAGAAAGTACAGGTATTTGTGTTCAACATGTAAGAAGTAGAAAGTACAGGTATTTGGGTTCAACATGTAAGAAGTAGAAAGTACAGGTATTTGTGTTCAACATGTAAGAAGTAGAAAGTACAGGTATTTGTGTTCAACATGTAAGAAGTAGAAAGTACAGGTATTTGAGTTCAACATGTAAGAAGTAGAAAGTACAGGTATTTGTGTTCAACATGTAAGAAGTAGAAAGTACAGGTATTTGAGTTCAACATGTAAGAAGTAGAAAGTACAGGTATTTGTGTTCAACATGTAAGAAGTAGAAAGTACAGGTATTTGTGTTCAACATGTGAGAAGTAGAAAGTACAGGTATTTGTGTTCAACATGTAAGAAGTAGAAAGTACAGGTATTTGGGTTCAACTTGTAAGAAGTAGAAAGTACAGGTATTTGTGTTCAACATGTGAGAAGTAGAAAGTACAGGTATTTGAGTTCAACATGTAAGAAGTAGAAAGTACAGGTATTTGTGTTCAACATGTGAGAAGTAGAAAGTACAGGTATTTGAGTTCAACATGTAAGAAGTAGAAAGTACAGGTATTTGTGTTCAACATGTAAGAAGTAGAAAGTTCAGGTATTTGGGTTCAACATGTAAGAAGTAGAAAGTTCAGGTATTTGGGTTCAACATGTAAGAAGTAGAAAGTACAGGTATTTGAGTTCAACATGTAAGTAAAATAAGTAATGTACTGATACCAGAAAAAGGTAACAAAGTATTTGTACTCCACTACTTCCCACCTCAGTGTAATGATAAGGTTTTTTAATATCCTAATTGCTGAGTAGCTCGTTCCTTATCATTGAGTTGGAGATGAGATCTGGGACCAGAAAAAGTTTAGTTAACTTCAAGGAAAGACCTCAGACACATTTCAGAACGTATAGAAATGTGTTTTCAGAGTTAAAGTATTGAAAGTGACTTGAAATGTACTTATAATAGCTCCCAAATGTTCTAAAGCAGGGGTTCTCAAAGTTTTGATGAGTGAGGGCCAATGTAGGTACCCAATATTGGATTGAGGGCCGCCCAAGAAAAAACGGAACACAAAATAATTCCAAAACAAATCCTTTCTTTATTGTACTAACCAATTATACATACAGTATACATTACGAACTTGCAGAGGACACACAGTTGGATTATCTACAGACAGTGACTAGCTAGAATCGCTAGCTAACTCCCGTTTCTGATTCTGATAACTTACAACAGATTTTCCGCTTAACCGCAACTCGCGAGATGCCTAGTTGCCATGCAACCAGTAGTCTAGCAAACTTTCCACAAGCTGTCATTCATAATTTAGGAATGGCAACCCAGGGGGCGCAGTTTTACCATTCTTAAATTCCATTCTAATTCTTACTAGATACAAACCATGGAGGATTAAAATATAACGCATGCATTTCAGCGTGTCACATTAACTATCGCCACTCCAAGTAGGGAATGAGTCCTTACCCCAAGTGAAGGAGTTCAAGTATCTCGGGGTCTTGTTCTCGAGTGAGGGAACAATGGAGCGTGAGATGGGCCGGAGAACCGGAGCAGCGGGAGCGGTACTGCAGTCGCGGTACTGCAGTCGCGGTACTGCAGTCGCTTTACCGCACCGTTGTGACGAAAAGGGAGCTGAGCCAGAAGGCAAAGCTCTCTGTCTACCGGGCCATGTCCCTTCCTACCCTCACCTACGGTCATGAAGGATGGGTCATGACCGAAAGAACGAGATCGCGGATACAAGCGGCCAAAATGGGTTTTCTCCGCAGGGTGGCTGGTGTCTCCCTTAGGGATAAGGTGAGAAGTTCGGTCATCAGGGAGGGACTCGGAGTTGAGCCGCTCTTCCTTCGCGTCGAAAGGAGCCAGTTGAGGTGGTTTGGGCACCTAGTTAGGATGCCACCTGGGCGCCTCCCTAGGAGGTGTTCCAGGCACGTCCAGCTGGGAAGAGACCAAGGGGTAGACCTAGGACCAGGTGGAGGGATTATATCTCTTCTCTGGCCTGGGAGCGCCTTGGGATCCCCCAGTCAGAGCTGGTTGATGAGGGGAAAGGAAGTTTGGGGCTCTCTGCTGGAACTGCTACCCCCGAGACCCGACCACGGATAAGCGGGAGAAGATGGATGGACATTAACTATCGCGGGCCGCCAGAAACATTTCCGAGGGCCGCCATTGGCACTTTGAGAACCCCTGTTCTAAAGGAATACAGTTATCGTGCAAGTAGACCTCTCAAAATGCAGTGTTTGAGTTCAATCCCTCTGTGGGGTCCTATTAGGCTTTGTGTGGCTTTCCCTCTCCCGCAGTGTGTCTTATCCCGACGGTTTCTCCAGACAATGAGCATATTAGGGCCACTTTAAGTATTAACCTAGCTCACGGGCGTCCCTATGAGAGCATTACAAACCATGTTTTTTCCCAAACCCCTTGTAAAGTTTCTGAGAAAATGTCAGCATGGAAACTTTTGTTTCTTTGGCTAACCAAAGCATAATTCTCTGGTTCGCAAAAATGAAGCCTTGTGGTTCGTTTGGTAGGGTCTTAATTGGCGCCAATTTATTAAATGGTAAACACTTTCTGTATCCTAAGCGAGTGTGGACTAAAGTCTTCATATTTGCTTTCGTTAACAACTACATATTTTCAGCTAAAAGCCTTATTGGTGGTTATGAACAGATGACAGCCTAATAATGACAGCTTAACTTCTCTATATTGCCTCATTCACACAATACATCAACAATTAAAATACAACTACAGATTCTAAAAGCATTTTGTTCAAATGCGATTTTAAATGATCGTAGGTTTTACACCTCATATGAAATGTAGACTACATTTATTACGGCGTTTATGTCCAACAGACTCACAGGTCGTTGGCTACTGATGCTCCTTTCACACCAACGCGGTTCCCGTTCTAGCTCCGAAGATTTTCTGGTTCCGAACCGTGTTTTCTTTTCAGCCCCCGCTTTGTTCACACCGCCCAGAGCCCAAGTGGTGCTGCGTCATGGCGTAACCCCTCACATCGACAACAACAACAATGGCCGATTGTATTGAAGCGCTACTCGTTTTAGTTTTGCTCTGATTGCTTTGTGTACAAACTGGATAAAACACGGGCTTGTTGTTGTTGTTCAGGAGGCTGATCCCCCCCCCCCCCCCTCCGACGTAAGAGTGACGTATGCAGTTCTTGCTTCTAGACCGACAATTTTTTGGTTTTCGGAGCTGCGGTGTGAACAGGATAAACCAGTGCTTTTCAGGCTCCAGCTCCGAACCGGCCCTGGAACCGCGTTGGTGTGAAAAGGACATTGGAGATATGCAAAAAGCACCGCATTTAGTACGACACACACCTCCACTGTTGATTTTCAAAATAAAATACAGTAAAAATATGGTTGTGGTTGCAGGCCCAAGTTTAACATGAATTCAACATTAAACACAAGTTAATTATTTACACTGTTCCCTTTATTTAGCATTGTTATTATTTTACCAATATACTGACGGACCACTAGGGGTCACTGATGGACCACCAGTGTCAAAGTGTCAAATGTCATTTACTTAATGCCCTAAGTAAATTACATTTTCAGTGACAATATAAGATAAAATAATCTAGGCTCATCTTCAATTCTCCCACCGTAGTGAATAGATTCAAGACCGAAGCTAGCTCCTCCTCCTCCTCCTCCTAAAGGGGAGTTCAACTTTCATCAGGCACAGAGATCTGACATGTTTAGGTCATGAAAGGAAACTTAAATAATGCTGGCCTTACATTATGAAGGTACTTAACTCAACACACAACAACTTGATAGCACATTGTCAATCATTGGTTTGTTGTTGTTTTTGTCCTAAGACAAGTTTGTGGTCGGGGATAGAAACTCATTCTGTTGACCAGAAGAAAAACCCAGACTGTATTTAGTTAACCAAATCAATTAGAGCGTGGTGGAATAGAACATGTCATAGTCTATACCGCATGTGTCAAACTCAAGGCCCGAGGGCCAAATCAGGCCCTTGGTGGATTTAATTTCACTCCATCCTGAGGGTCTCCTCCGCTCAGAGCCTGAGCCCAAACATTGATGACCTTGCCCCCGAGATGAGATGCCAAGTATCTGAACTAGCATCTCAGAGCAGCACACTGAGTTCAATGGATGCTTCCTTCTGCACTTTCTCTCTCACGACAACAGGGCATGTTTGTTTCTCTTTGAGGGGAATAGTTTTGTTGAAGCTGTTGTTGGCCTGTGGGGAAATGTACTCGTAAGAAATGACTCTGGAGAAGCTGCAGATAGAGCCATGAGAAATGAATGCAACTGATTATTTAATGTTGTTTTTATAGGCAATAATTTAAGCTTTGTTAGTTCCAGGTTTAATATGTGCAATAAGTTCATTTCAATAAGTTTTGCAATACACATTGAACCAGTCCGGCCCTCCACTAGTACCCATTTTTTTATTTGTGTTTAACACCCCTGCTCTATATATCTAAACTCAGGCCTCTCAGTGTTTCGATGCCACGAGAGCCCACATACTGTGGAGCAGAAGATTTGAGGTGAAACACAGAGAGCCACAACAACCACAGAATGTATTCATGCATGAAGTGTGTCCGACCTTTCCTTTATCTACTTCTTTCCTTTCCTATCTCCTCTCAAGTCTCCTCTCTTCTTCTCCTTTACTATTTCGTCTTTCTCCATCCAATTTCCTATTCTCCATCTCGTTTCCTTTCATCTCCGCTTCAATCCTCTCCTCTTTTCTAGTTACTTACTTTTTTGTCTCCTATTCCCTTGTCTCCTCTTCTCTTGTCTCCTTTTCACTCGTCTCCTCTTCTCTTGTCTCCTCTTCTCCTTTCTCAATCCTCTTGTCTACTCATCTATGTCTCCTCGTCTCCTATCTTGTCTTTTTTATCACCTCTTATTTCATCTTCTCTTTTGTGTCTCCTTTTCTCTTGTATCCTCATCTTTGTCTCTTCTTCTCTTCCAGCTCTTGTCCTCTTCTCTCTTGTCCTATTCTCTTATCTCCTTTTATCCTGTCTCCTCTTGTCTCCTCTTCTCTTGTTCTCTCAAGTCCACAACCACAGACTTTATTAATAGCTGAGTTTAGCATACATGAAGTGTGTCTGACCTTTCCTATATCTTTGTCTCCTTAACTATCTACTTATTTCCTTTCCTATCTCCTCTCGTGTCTCCTCTTTCCTTCTCCTTTACTATTTCGTCTTTCTCCATCCAATTTCCTATTCTCCATCTCGTTTCCTATCCTCTCCTCTTCAATCCTCTCCTTTTTTCTAGTTACTTGTTTGTCTCCTCATCTGTGTCTCTTCTTCTCTTGTCTCCTTTTCACTCATCTCCTCTTCTCTTGTCTCCTCCTTGAGCCCTGAAGCTGAATCAGAGGTTGTATCCGCAGAATGAGACTCATCTGCCCCCTGCTGGAGGAAAACAGTCATTACCACAAATGCATCGTGGAAGATGAATGCCTCAACAAACACTATTGTCTGCACTATGGACTTATACAAAGACGTGAACAAGTGGTTGTTGCATAATAGGTGAGCTTTAACTCAGCTTCTCCCCGTACGTGTGTCTCTTCGTAGTCTTTTCTTATGTCTCTTTGCAGTGATATTGTGTCTCGTTTTTGTCAGTATGTGTCCTTTGTGTTGTTGTTTTGTGTCTCGATGTCTGTTTGTAGTATTTTTTTTAACATTGCAGTCTCTTTTAAGTCATGTGTGTGTTGGTATATTTGATGTATCTTGTGGTGTGTATACGTTGTTTAGAGTCTTGTTGTGTAACACTCGTATTCACACGAGTGTTACGTATACTCTTCAGTTCCCACTATTCTCTGAACTCTCCTCCTAAAGACTCCTCAGAGCCAGACTGCTAATCTGAGCGTCTCAAATCACTTTGAATTGCCTCGTGTTGAAAGGTGCTATATAAATAAACGTGCCTCCCTGACCTCCCTCTGACTGCGGAGAGCCGCCAGCTAAGACTGGTAATGAGATATTAGTCCTGACAGCAGTAACAGGGGAGCCGCGCAACGTGCTACTCCCTTATCTCCCCCTCTGTTCTCCCCCTCTTTTCTCCTCTCTCTCCAGCACCGCCTGAAGAGTTCCCTCCTCTCACTTCCTGCAGGAAACCGTAGCATGTCTTCTTTATTGCCGCCTTCTCTTTTAACTAAAACTATTATTTAGAAACCAAACTCTGAATGGTTATGAGCAGGACCTGTGAACCCATTGGACGTCTGTCTCGCGCCATCTTTCTTTGCTGCGATGCACCTTTTAAAGGTGGGGTAAGTAATTTTGGAGAAACCAGCTAGAATTTGAAAATACACAACCGAACAAATCTGCCACTTCCTCACAGAGCCCCTCCTCCAACACACACGAACGCGCACATGACCAATGAGGGCACGAGGTAAGTTTGTAAGACGGCAGGTAGGCCGTCCAGTTTTAGCCGGACCGGCTCAGATGATTGGTCGTGCTTTTTACAGCGCCACGGCTTCCACAGATGAGATTTTTTATGGATTTTTTGTCAAAGCACTTCAGATATTCATTGCTATCGGGAAGTTAAAGGTGGGGTAGGTACGTTTCAGAAACAGGCTCGAGTGCACTAACATTTGAAAGTACACAGCCGAAAAGAATCCGCCCCTTCCTTCAGACTTCCTACAGAGCACCTCCTCCAACACACATGAACACGCATGAACACACATGAACACACATGAACACGTGAACACACATGAACACATGAACGCGCACATGACGTCAGCAGACTGGTGAAAGTGGCCGCCTGTTGCTGGCGAGTCATTGGCCCTTTCTCATTTCATCAAATCCCCCTCCTCGACTCCTCGGTCCTCCGGTAGTGACCCGGAAATGAATTTCAGCGCGCACAAATGTAAGTGTTGATAATGATTCGTTGTATTAGTTATTTAAGAAGTGAAATGCGCGATCCAACTCCGCCCGTCTGTATGCAGTTAGAGCCCTCTAACCACATTCCTTATTGACATTGCACCTGATATTCTTTATGTTCACATTTTAAATGCACCCAATCCTGCTACAGCATGCCATGATGTTTAAAAGTGTAAACGTAATTTTTTTTGTAAAAGTGTTAAACTTTGTTTAGCATTCAGCACCATCATTTGGTTTGGGCTATGTTGTACACGAGAATCCATCGCACATGACAGTCTGTACATCTTCCAACAGTTTCAAGCTACACCTTTTACTTTGTCTTTTCACACGAACAGAGCAAGACACTCGACCCTCATCAAAGTGAGGGTCGAGAAAGACAACCTTTTTACTGGCCGAAGGCACACGGCCAAGAGAGCCTGGGAGTGAGTGACATGTTCCTGCTTGGGAACATGATCCTTAGCATTTACATATTGGTGGTTACAATTGGTATTTTAATATTGTCTGCTGAACCTGAGTTTAAATATCGATAGCTTTGTTAGATGACACCTGTTGCTGCAGACCTTATTAATTGCTGACCAGCTTGAAACATCTCTTGGGCGGTTCTGTAACCCCACGCAGATCGGGGAAAAGTGGGATAACCTGAAACGGAAATACAAGGTAATGTGTTATCATTCTTTCGTTCACTCATGTGTGTCTGCTCGCTGCTTTTGTATAACTTTACCTCTCGTTTTTGTAGGAGTTGAGATGCCCCCCAACCGGGTCAGGGACCGACAGGGGAGAGGCCACAGCAGCCACATGGCCGCATGAGGCCATCGGTGGGAGGCCATCCATCGACCCTCCCACCCTGATGGACTCGGCCACGGCTGCTGTGGCTTCTGGCAGTGGCTCAACATCCACTGAGGCTGTCCAGAGCCAGGCCACAGCGGAGGATGAGGAGGCCACAGAGTCTGGCTCGGACAGCCAGGAGTGTGTTGAGCCATCCACCTCTGCCGCTCCCCTTCCCTGAAAAAAAATAAAAAGCCCTTTACTACAGTTCCTGGAGGCAGAGGCGGTCAAGGAGGAGGACCGCTTCAACCGCATTCAGGCAGCCTCGGAGGAAGCCTCCGCCAAATTCCTCAAGCTCTTTGAGGAACTAGTTAGGAAGGAATAGTGTCTGTTTTTTTCTTCTTTTTTCTGTACTTTGGATGTGTTAATTTATTCTTTATTTATATATGTTACAACATTTAGTAAATATATTTAAGTTTGACCTTACCTCTTGTGTGGTGTGTTCATATTTCTGTTATTCAGCCAGTGTTCGTGGGTCTGTTGGACCCGAACACCATACAAGGGTTACATCAAGCATGCAGCCTTCTTTACAATTAGACATACAGAAACACACATGTTTACTGAAGATACGAGGAGATCTTTATTATATACAAAGCTGAATATACAGGTTATGATTGTGACCTGACTGAAAAGCCAACGTTTTTAAAGTCTTTTTGCAACCCAAGCCATAACTGTCTATAGTCATACAGAAAGTGATGGCCACTGATTTCCGCTTTGTAGATCTCCACCTCAAATAATTCTGCGCATAAACCAACCGTGTGCAAAGTATCCAAATGCAATATCAGGGATGTTTTATTATAAATAATATATACATTAACATTGAGGCAAGTTACTGCATGTAGCTCAAACCCCACATAAGTAAAATTGCTAACACATGTCTCTTCTTTCTTTTAAAGTTCAGTCAAAGCATAACAATATTTCATCACTGAACATGACTCAATTTCAACACTAAACGTAACACTTTCTGAAGAGATTGTGCGATGGCCTATTTCACATACAATTTGTAATAAAGACATGGGTCTGTAAAGTCCTTTGCTCTAATGCAGGGGTGTCAAACTCAATTTCATCGCGGGCCACATTAGCATTATGGTTGCACTCAAAGGGCCGGTTGTAACTACTACATATATAAATATATAATATATATATAAAATAATGTATTACATTACATTATTGCCTCTGAATTGGATTATTATCGGATAGGGTAATAACTACCTACGTTTGAAAGCAGAAGTCCAGGGCAAATAATTGCAAGTCTCTTCAGTGCGCAAACGAGATGCATTGTGGGACATGTAGTTTGTGGGTAACCTGCTTCTGTAAAGTGGCATGTAACCGTATAATAAACGTATTATATTCTTTGCAAGCTCTTGCGGGCCACATAAAATGAAGTCGCGGGCCGGATTTGGCCCCCGGGCCTTGAGTTTGACACCCCTGCTCTAAATAAACTTGAGCAAGGCGAAATTGGAAATACGGCTTATAAATGGACAAACAAAAGAACCGAGTAATGCATCTGGCCAGTAAATGCATTTTTCATCGGTGAAGAAAACAAACGGGTAACAAAAAAACTGGCCATAAATAAAAATCCTCTCAATAATAATCGTGGTCGTTCAGCTGGACCGGGTTGTGGTCAGGAGCCGAGATTTGGTCTGCCAGTCTGTCTCTCCGGCCCTGTCCACCTCGCTCCTCCTCCTCCTCCTCAGGTGAGTCATGTCTGCAGTAATGCTGAGATTGTGCAGTACACAGCAGGCAGTGACCACAGCAGGGACAAAGGTGTGGTTCACCTCCAAGGCCTTCGACAGGAGGCACCTCCATCGCCCCTTCAGTATCCCAAAAGCGCGCTCAATGATGCTGCGCGCTTTTGCATGGCAGCCGTTGAAGCGGCTCTGTACCCTCCCCTGTAGTGGCTCCCGATACGGTGTTACGACTGTTATGGGGTGTACAATGCACGGATAGCCACCATCTCCCAATAAAGTACCCTGGTGGAGGGTACAGAGCCTCTTTGTATACGGTACTGTTTTTTAGTACACGCGTGTCGTGCACTGAGCCCGGAAATCCTACGAATGTTTGTAGGAATTGACCCTTCCCATCGCATACAGCCTGCAGCTGTATGGGAGGAAAGAGCTTCCGATTTATGTAGTCCTGGCCACTGGGTCCGGGTGGGGTCTTTGTTCTAATGTGGCACCCATCAATGGCACCCACACATGAACTAAATGCCGGGCTATCGGCCAACTGCTGGAAGCCCTGCCCGACCTCCTCCAGCTCTAGACCAGCAGGCAGCCTGAGAGCAGCGATGTCCTCCACTCCCTGGTGGACCAGTCTGTGGACCGTGGAGAGGGGTACCTGAAAGGCCCGGGACACCACACTGTATGACAACCCGTGTGCCAGCCAGTACACAGTTGTCAAGACAGTCATGTGGTGTCCCCAGGCCTGTCTCCTCTCAGGCCCCAGGCCTGTTCGGTCCCTCATGATTCGTTAATTACTTGGATTACAAATTCGTTGCAGGTGTTTTGTGAAAGAGGTGTGAGTTGATGATTTATCATGTTATTTAGCCTACTAGTATACAAAGGTTAACATAGCCGATAGTGTAGCCTATAGACAGTCATTGTTTTGGTGTGTTTTTATGTGTGCATGTGTGAATATATGAAACGTGCATAAGCCTGATGTAGCCTATATGTCTACATGTCTAAGTAAATAGGCTATGTGGGAGAACAATGTTCAGCTGATCTGACAGAGATTACAAAATACAGCCTCTCACAAAACACTCACAGCTGTAGCCACGTCATGTTGTGTCTATTTGTCGTCATTTTTCCTTTATATCTTTGAACAAGTTGCCATGTGTCTCTTCATAGTCATTTCTTATGTCTCTTTGCAGTGATATTGTGTCTCCTTTTAGTCGTGTCCTTGTTGTTGTTCTGTGTCTCTGAGGATATGTTGTGTCTCTTTGTAGCCGATTGAGTGGCTGCGTGTATTCATTGAGTGTCTCTTTGCAGTTGTTTTAGATCTCTTAAAACTCATGTTCCATCTGTTTGTTGGTATATGTTGTGTATCTTGTTGTGTGTATATGTTGTTTAGTGTGTCTTTGTGTTATTCTGTTTATGGTCACTTTGCATCTCTTTCTCTGACAGTTTGCAGATGAAGCAGAACTCTTGAAAAAAGAGGTTGCAGGTATTCTGCTGTTCTAATTTAAATCAATACTCGTTTTATTATATGAAACATAGTTTTGATGTATTGTGCAGCCGGAACATGAAGACAATCATAAAGGCCCTGTCACACTGTCCCGAAGTTGACACCCGATGGACACACGAATATAGAATTGTGAATTTCGCACGAAGATGGCCCCGAACCACACACGAAGGCAACATTTACATTACATTTAAGACATACAACTGCAACGAAAGTACCAAAAACAATTATGTTACAGTACTATGATACTGTACTGATATCTTCAGACTTTGTTCTTTACTTTCTCCGTCTTTATATGTAGAAAATATTACGTTTTCTCCGTCATGTTGTTGTTTCCATAGCAACAACAATTTCCTGTCAACTCTCCTTCAACATAATATATTATATCCTTTTTAGTTTCACAGAACACAAATTGGGTTATTTACATAATATGTTTACATGATTTTGTTGTGCAATAAAACAACCAGATGGACGCACGATAAAGGGAACGTTGAAATTCGGCTGTGATCGTAACAACATCGGGCCGTTCGTGAGGGCATCTAAGCCATCGTATGACCGCCGGTGGAGTTTCTCAGGCTCCGGCAGCAACTTCGTGAGCGGTGGCAAAATCTTTGGCATGCCAAAAAATAGCCGAAGGACCTTGCGAAGGTTCATTTTCGTGTTGAATTCGTGTGTACATTTTGCCCGTCGTAAGGCCATCGTGAGGGCATCTTGTTATCCTCGGTGCCATCGGGCATTCGCCCCGATCAGAGTGAGGGCGAATGCACCGATGATAACACGAAGATGACACGATTTGACAAGATGCCCTCACGAGTGCCTTACGAAGTTGCCGCTCACGAAGTTGCTGCCGGAGCCTGAGAAACTCCACCGGCGGTCATACGATGGCTTAGATGCCCTCACGAATGGCCCGATGTTACGATCACAGCCGAATTTGAACATTTCCTTTATCGTGTGTCCATCGGGTGTCAATTTCGGGACAGTGTGACAGGGCCTTAACAAAGAACACATGGGAAGGATTTGGTCAGCAGAGACTCATCATAAGCAGAGATGGCAAAAGCACACACATCCTTTACTCAAGTAGAAGTACAGATACTCGTGTTTAAAATACTCTGGTGAAAGTAGAAGTACTGACTAAACTTCTTTACTCAAGTGAAAGTAAAGAGGCTTTGAAGTGTACTTCAGTAAAAAGTACCCATAACTAGCAGCTGTTTTAAAGAGTACCTGACCTCCCTTTATATTAATAGAACAATAATGTCATTGTTAGCTAATGAATGTTTCCATGCCGACCGCGGCAACATGACAACGTTTCCATTGGTCCCTCTTCTTTAGAGAAGACCAGGAAGTGATGGATACACGGATCGTGTTCCAATCAATAGGCACGCAGTGACTCTAAAGAATAATGATCACGCACCAACACACATTCAGACTAAAGGAACCAGCTGTTTGGGAAATGAGAGAAGTAGAAAGTACAGGTATTTGGGTTCAACATGTGAGAAGTAGAAAGTACAGGTATTTGAGTTCAACATGTAAGAAGTAGAAAGTACAGGTATTTGGGTTCAACATGTAAGAAGTAGAAAGTACAGGTATTTGTGTTCAACATGAGAGAAGTAGAAAGTACAGGTATTTGAGTTCAACATGTGAGAAGTAGAAAGTACAGGTATTTGAGTTCAACATGTGAGAAGTAGAAAGTACAGGTATTTGAGTTCAACATGAGAGAAGTAGAAAGTACAGGTATTTGAGTTCAACATGTGAGAAGTAGAAAGTACAGGTATTTGGGTTCAACATGTAAGAAGTAGAAAGTACAGGTATTTGAGTTCAACATGTAAGAAGTAGAAAGTACAGGTATTTGTGTTCAACATGTAAGAAGTAGAAAGTACAGGTATTTGTGTTCAACATGTAAGAAGTAGAAAGTACAGGTATTTGAGTTCAATATGTAAGAAGTAGAAAGTACAGGTATTTGGGTTCAACATGTAAGAAGTAGAAAGTACAGGTATTTGAGTTCAACATGTAAGAAGTAGAAAGTACAGGTATTTGAGTTCAACATGTAAGAAGTAGAAAGTACAGGTATTTGTGTTCAACATGTAAGAAGTAGAAAGTACAGGTATTTGTGTTCAACATGTGAGAAGTAGAAAGTACAGGTATTTGTGTTCAACATGTAAGAAGTAGAAAGTACAGGTATTTGAGTTCAACATGTAGGAAGTAGAAAGTACAGGTATTTGTGTTCAACATGTAAGAAGTAGAAAGTACAGGTATTTGAGTTCAACATGGAAGAAGTAGAAATTAAAAAGTCGTCAGAAAAATAAGTAGTGGAGTAAAGTACTGATACCAGATAAATGTACTTAAGTGCAGTAACAAAGTATTTGTACTCCACTACTTCCCCCTCTGATTATAATAATACTCTCGGACTATTCACATTATATTTCCTGGCTTCTACGAGGCCTAATGTCGAGTTAGACATTAACGTACCATCAGACACTAAATGAGCTCTGCAGGTTCACAGGGTTGGTTTTCAGATTTGAAAGCTCCTCATGATGTTGATTTGATTATCTAACAGCCTTTCACAGCATATAGGATCTATAACAATGCGTATCCTTCCACTTCCTGTGTTTTAATGACTGCCTAAGAGCAGCAATCACTGCCATCGCATTGTTATATAGTCTCTGTAAAGTATTAATGAGTGCATCACTGCACTGTGGCCTGGAAACGGGATGTTTAGCTAGCCTAGGGCTGTTTCCTGCGTTATACACACATGGGACTGAATAATGAAGCAGAACAGAGACACAAACATATAAATAAGCAATCATCTCGTTCACTAGCAGTATATTAAGGTGTGTGAAAGGGAGAAAAACAGGTTTAAAAGTGTATTAAACCATGTTTGGTTGCACTAAAACAGGGGTGTCAAACTCAAATACGCAGTGGGCCAACATTTCAAAATGGGTGCTAGTGGAGGGCCGGACTGGTTCAATGTTTATTGCAGAACGTATTGAAATGAACTTATTGCACATATTAAACCTGGAACTAACAAAGCTACTAACTATTGCCTATAAAAACATTAAACATTAAATAATCAGTTGCATTTCTCATGGCTCTATCTGCAGCTTCTCCAGAGTCATTTCTTATGAGTACATTTTCCCACAGGCCGACAACAGCTTCAACAAAACTATTCCCCTCAAAGAGAAACAAACATGCCCTGTTGTCGTGAGAGAGAAAGTGCAGAAGGAAGCATCCATTGAACTCAGTGTGCTGCTCTGAGATGCTAGCTCAGATACTTGGCATCTCATCTCGGGTGCAAGGTCATCAATGTGTGGGCTCAGGCTCTGAGCGGAGGAGACCCTCAGGATGGAGTGAAGGTGTGCTGCAATATACCGGCGGGCCAGATCTAATAGGAATTAGAAATGATCCCGCGGGCCGAAATTAAATCCACCACGGGCCGGATTTGGCCCCCGGGCCTCGAGTTTGACGCATGTGTCTCCGTTAAAAGCTCACAGGATGTTTACTTGTATTGTCACGGCTGAAGCTATATACGGCATCGACAGATCAGTGATGAAACACCAGCTTACTCACTCCTTTTCATTCCCATCCAGAAATGCAGCGTGTATTAGGTCTGCAGGCGGGGAACAACAACATGAATTTAAAGAGTGAAATATAACCTTGTGAAACCGCAGCATTTTAAACTACATCACATTAACTCACAGGATTAATTCCCCCTGAGGAAACTTCTGCACTGAACTCACGTTTTCTTTCTCCTCAATTCCACCTTTTAATCTTTTATCTGCTTCCAATCCATCCTCTATCTGTTCTGCCCTTTTGTCCGCACCTTTTTTTTACTTCCTTTCCTCCTGGTTGCCTCACAGCTCTTGCAGCAGAGGAAGTCAATTGATTTTCTGAGGCAGTGGAGGAATTTAATTACAGCAAAGCATTCGTTCTCCAGACGTGTTGCTCATGCCAAACCTCAGAGACGTATCAATCCCTGAGCATGTTACTCCTATTATTCACTCTGTAGTGGGTTAACAGCAGAACATACATTGTATATTTACAAAACATACTGTGCTTGGGTACTATCTGTCAAACGCATTTCCATTTTATGTTATGCTACATTTTAAAGGAACATGTTGTACTGTTTACTCCACTACATGTATTCAACATGCACAGTCAATACCTCTACATGTAAAAAACGGTTTTATTATAATGTATTACAAAGCTTGGGTGAATACTCGATTCTGATTGGTCAATTTGGACATTCCAGAATGTTGTTAACACTCGATCATAGACCGTTGCTAAGGAGAACTGACTGTTGCTAGGGAGAGTCCACAGAAAGAAGTCTATTTAACGTCAGCTGTGGAGTTTGATATCCATCAGGAAAAAAACTTGAAATACCTTTTGAATATTCATTTTATATTTTTGGAGAGCTCAAAAACTTGTGTTCACTTTTACATTATGTCTATTCAGATCATTTACTTAAATAATACTCTATAAGAAATACATTTTTTAATTAAAACCTCAGCATAATTTTCTTTTTTTTAAAAGTTAGAATATTGGCAATAATACTTAACTAAAAACGTAAAAGTAGCTCCTAATATGCCCAGTATTTTAAGTACCTAAAGTTGGCTCAACATGATTTTAAATGTTGGTATATGTATATTTGTAATTGTGAAACAGAATAATATAATATTAAATGACTATAAAGAGCGATGGTGCATAACGGGGTTCTCTTTTGATACTTCAAGTACATTTTTCTGTCATTCTACTTAATTTAAATTTAAATTTGTAGGGCTTTTAGTTGAAATAAAGTATATTCAGATTAAAGTATTGCTCCTTGAAGCAGCACTTAGTAAGAGTTACGTTTTATTTGAGTTTGTTCTGTATCTTTTTAATGGTTTTAAATGTATTTAAGTGTCATTTTATAAAGTGTTTCTGTCACACTGTGTCTTTATGCATTTAATATTCTTTGTAAAACACTTTAAATTCCCTTCAAATGTTGAAACGTGCTTCATAAATACTTCTTCCACCTCTCTACATGAGTGTGTGGGTGTGTGTGTGTGTGTGTGTGTGTGTGTGTGTGTGTGTGTGTGTGTGTGTGTGTGTGTGTGTGTGTGTGTGTGTGTGTGTGTGTGTGTGTGTGTGTGTGTGTGTGTGTGTGTGTGTGTGTGTGTGTGTGTGCGTGTGTGTGTGTATGTTACTGCATAAAGTGCATGCATGTCCGTATGTGTACATGTGTGTTTGCAAAAGAGTTCGTGTGTGTGTGTGTGTGTGTGTGTGTGTGTGTGTGTGTGTGTGTGTGTGTGTGTGTGTGTGTGTGTGTGTGTGTGTGTGTGTGTGTGTGTGTGTGTGTGTGTGTGTGTGTGTGTGTGTGTGTGTGTGTGTGTGTGTGTGCGTGCGTGCATGTGCGTGCGTGATGAGTGTGTGCTTCTGCTCCCTGGTTTGCCTCCACCTCTATTAATTGCTTCTAATGCCGTTTCCATTGCTCTCAGACAGCGAGTGTCATCCTCTATCCTCCGTCCTGACTCCTGCGTCATGACGACGTCAGACTTTCTGAATTGGTGACATCCAATTAGTCTCTGCATCCGAGGAGAAAACGCTCACCGCTCCAATCTAATAAGTGTCCCTTAAAGCCCAGATTACAGCCTAACCCTTTCTTTTTAAATCCACTGTACCTCACTTTCGCTGTTTTGCCTCTGAACCTCTCTCCACACACACCGTTACTCGACTACTATTTTCTCGAAGTGTGAAAGAGTTTTCCAGAAACGCTTCTCCTTGTCAGGTCAAATGTATTCCAAGCAATTACCTCTCTTCTCTTTGAGCACACACTGGCCCTTTTAGCGCCTACAACCTCATGCGTGCGTATGAGTCAAATGTTCCTCAGCATTATGTCAAAACTGTTGCTGCTTAAGTCCCTCCGGGAGAGATCAGTTCAAATGTAAATCAGGTGGAATATCATTAATTTGTTACAGGGTTATAGTCGTGAAAAATGCATGAGATACCCGTGAGCTTTTGAGGAAGACAAATGAAACAACCTTTACTCAATTAATGAGATATTTTAAGCCTGTATAAGAAATACATCCATTCTGACAACCATCTGTCTCCCTGCTTTATCATTGATTTGATCTTAAAATGCACTTTTTGATGTATTTTATACATACATGTGTGTGTGTGTGTGTGTGTGTGTGTGTGTGTGTGTGTGTGTGTGTGTGTGTGTGTGTGTGTGTGTGTGTGTGTGTGTGTGTGTGTGTGTGTGTGTGTGTGTGTGTGTGTGTGTGTGTGTGTGTGTGTGTGTGTGTGTGTGTGTGTGTGTGTGTGTGTGTGTGTGTGTGTGTGTGTGTGTGTGTGTGCCCGTGTGTGCCCGTGTGTGCCCCCGTGTGTCGGGGAACTCACGCCGCGTCAGAAAATAAAACCCTTTCTCTTTTCCTCCATACCCTCTTTTAGAAACGGGGGTACAACGAGCGGATACAGATTTGCTGCAGATAATACGTAATTTCGGATGGTGGACCCACAGAAAGTTGCTATCAGAAACAATGCCTGACGTGTTTTGGACGTCATCGCGTCTTTGTTTACATTAGCAAGCCTCGCTAACACTCGGAGCTAACCTGTACTGGAGAGCACGTGTTTAAAAAGCAGGAAATAAAAAAAGGAACTCACCTTGTGATAAACCCGCAAGAGAAAAAGCATCTGAGCTCCATACTGTTTCAGAAATAATGTTTGATGTGGTTTAGAACAGGATGGTGTTTTATCACAACAGAATTTAACTTTATCTCCGGTAGAATTCTGATCAGGCATTAGCTCCGCCTCCTCTTTTTTTTTTTCAAGCTAAGGACCCAAAATCGGTGTTTCTCTAAACAGGGCTGGAATAAATCTGTTTGTATTTTGAGCAAAACACATCATAGACATGTTTTTGTATATTTCTATATATCTGAGACCCATAATATATGCCTGAGCATGATAGGAGCACTTTAAACTAGAAGAAGTTTCATGAAAAGTAGTTTTTCTGTAAGCCGGCTCACAAACAGAGGAACAAACCAAATGGAAAACATAACCTCCTTTGGTCGAGGCAACAAAGGCATGTCTTAGTTTCTCTCTCACGTCATCTTTCTTGTGTCTTCTCTCCCTTGTGCTCAATCCTATGTTTTCTAAGCTGTTGTGTGTGTGTGTGTGTGTGTGTGTGTGTGTGTGTGTGTGTGTGTGTGTGTGTGTGTGTGTGTGTGTGTGTGTGTGTGTGTGTGTGTGTGTGTGTGTGTGTGTGTGTGTGTGTGTGTGTGTGTGTGTGTGTGTGTGTGTGTGTGTGTGTGTGTGTGTGTGTGTGTGTGTGTGTGTGTGTGTGTGTGTGTGTGTGTGTGTGTGTATAGAATTAGATTTAAGGCCAAAAGTTCTAGAGGAAAATCTGTTTCTCTGCTTATTGTCGGCCGAAACCAGCAATTGAGTCATTACACATCAAAGTCAAGGTCAAGTCTGCTCCAGTGTCTCTTTCTCTCGTATTCTGTGTGAGACTGTGTTCAATCTCCGACAATAACATTCTTTACAATCACCACGAGAGAAAACAATCATCCGTTTCGTCAAACCTCACATCCGATTGTCCGACGCATTCAGAAAATCCATTACATCTTTTTGCAAACAGTCATTTATGAGGATGGTTTTGATGCAACAGCACGTTTTTACCATGAAGGAATTCTCCCTGCCTCTCATTCCTGAACATCAAAGCCAAGGTCGGGAGTGAGCGAATGCTATTCATCTTTTACTGCGCATGAATCTCAATGTTTATTCTCCTCGTTTGTATTCTGAGGTTGCAATAATGGCTGCAGGTAAGATACATTGTCCATTGTAAAAATCCTTTTATTTTGCACAATGTTTTCACTCCTGCCTCAAGTGAAATATGGCGTATTAATAATTACAAACCCTCTGACTTGATGCTGCGCGTGAAGCTCGCCTCAGTCTTTGAGGTGAAGAAGTAACAGGATTTCACAGCATAGAGGTCATAGCTGTGACTCTTGCTTAAGGTACAATGCATAAGAAGTAAGTTTAAGTACTTTTTGGGCTTTTCCCTTTTCCTGTAGTATATGTTTGTGTGCATGTAAATGGTCTGCAAAGGCTAAAATCCCAAAGTTGGGGTTTCTCACACCATCACTTTGTAACACTTGTGCTCCTATTGGCTAGTTGTCCAATACATTCTACGTGATAGGCTAAGGGGCGGGACATCTCTTAGCGGTTGACCAATCACAACAGAGCCGGCCAGCTAACCAATCAGCAGAGATGGGGTCGTTACTCAATTTTTTTTTATATATATATTACATATTACTTAAAAAATATATATATATATTACTTTACTTTACTCGTTACTTTACTCGTTACTTTACTCGTTACTTTACTCGTTACTTTACTCGCAGGGCCGCCCCTCCCTACAGGCAGATCACGCTGACTGCGGAGGGTGCTTCATTTTGCGGAGGGAGCCTCATCTGAAGGCGCAAATGCGGCGCACCTTCAGTGTAAGCGCATCACAGTTTCCGCTGCTGCTAGCCTCCACTAGCATGTGTGGACGCGCAGGTCGCGCAAATGTTACATAAATATAAACCTGCGGTGGAAATCCCTCTCGTCTGTCAAAGGGAGAATCTAATAATTATTTATGCTAGTAGGCTAACTGTAGCGTGATTACTGATTTTATAAAAGTAACAAAGTGACGCGTGTACACTACTCCGTTACCGACAAAAGTAATATTATTAGAGCAACAACTCAATCAGAGCAGACTGGGCTCTGGTTTCAGACAGAGGGTGAAAAGAGGTGCTGCAGCACAGGAAGTATGAGAAAAATAAAGAGCTTTTTGAACATTAAAGCCTGGAGACATGTCACTATGTCCTCTTTAATAGATGAAACATTTGACACAACAGCAGCAATTGCAGACTTTCTCACTGAGATGAAGAACTGCATTAATGATTTGTGATCTGTCCCTGAAGGATACGACTGGACAACGATGTGTCTGTAATCTAGCAGGAGTGGCTCAAGCGTTCCCTGAAAAAGGTTTTGAGGAATGCCTCATGACGACAAACGATGTAAGCCTATGACATGAGATTCAGGTCAATCTGCGCTTCGAATAACTTTTGCCAGCGTCTGATTAGCTCAGCACTTCGGCTTCTTTCAGTCTGACATAACACTGAGACACAGAGGAACTGCACTGCAAAGAACGCAGGGGAAGAACCAGATGCAAAAACAATGAAAAAGGAAAACGTGTGGATTTATTCCTGCAGTGAAATGTGTCTTTTCTGCAAGATATCTGTTAAAAAAAGGCCACACATTATTGAAAGCAAAGCAATTCAACGTGCTATCGACACTACGACTTCCACAGACACCAGGGTTTTCTGTGGATGCTAAATCAACAGAACGGAAAGGAATTGGAATGTTCTGAAAGGAAATTTAAAGCGTGTAAAAACCTTTTAATCAAATAGAAAATAAATATGTTTACTCCAGGCAAATGCATACATAAAAGAAATGTGCTAGTTTGAGGCTCAGACTAAAGGGTTGGTGCACTTCAAAGCTTAAAGAAGCATGGCAGAGAGGAGATGGAAATGCATAATATGTTTGCATGAATGAGTAAAATCATTAGTTGCATTTGAAGTGAATTTCTGTAAGCCATGCCGTGGAATTTCAATCATAAAGGGGGAAGGGGAGGCCTGTGACTGTGAAAACATGATAGATGGAAATATAGAAGGAGCATCAAGGTCGTTATACATATATTTAATCAGATCTGGCAGATGAGACTAAATAACAAACTTTATAAGTGGCAAATAGGTTTTTATTAAGTATTTGAGCAAGTCTTTCTTTCCAACACAGTCTCACGGCATTTCGTGTTATAGTCACAAAATTAATCTTTTGATTCGTGTTCACCAATACGATTTCGACCATTTTTTTCGTTTCACACAGAACGATTTGAAAAGCAAAGTAAATAATGACAAATTCGAAGGAAAAACAGATTTTAAAAAATACAGATTTCAGTATTCTGACACAGAACGATTTTAGAAGCAATGTATTTCTATTGGTAGTATGTTTCGTGCCTGCACCAAATAATAACAAATTAGAAGGAAAAAAAGATTTAAAAAAATACAGATTTCAGTATTCTGAGGCTCTGAGCCATTTCTTTTCCTCGCGGACGGCAAAAAAAGTCAGACATTATACAATTTAAAATAAAAGGGTTAGGCTTAGGGTAAGATATTGAGTAAGAAAATGTTTTTATGAACCACACAGCTTCTGGTCTTCCAAGACCCGACCGGACAAAAATACGTGGTGCAGGCACGAAACACACAACCAATAGAAATACATCGCTTTTAAAATCGTTCTGTGTGACACGAAAAAAAAGTGAAATTCGTGTTGGTGAACACGAATCAATAGATTAATTACATTTCGTGACTATAACACGAAATGCCGTGAGACTGGGTTGTTCTTTCAGTGTTGCAGAGCTCTGACTAACAAAGCTTGATTAACCTCCAAATTGAGTCTGTAGGATCAGGAGATGCTGAGATGACCGCTCGCTCCGATAACTAAAGCCAGCCAGAGGAGAACAACTCCCATCCAATAGCTGAGAGTAAAAGGCAGTATTTTAAACTGATCAGAGTCACAGCGGTGTCTCATGTAAAACAGGAGCTCTTAATGAGTGTTTAACCTGAACTGCATTAAATAAAAAACCTTGATGTGGGGAATTAAAAACGCTTTTACAGGCAGCTATTGAGCATTAAAGAGCAGAGAGTATCCATCCAAGCTTGTGCTGCTTGTGAAGTGAATCACTTAGCACAATGAATCCCAATCAGATGTTAGACTTGTAAAGGTCATGGCCATTTCTACTGATCATATTTCCATTGTTGAGGTCGACTAGAATAGATTTAAGTTGTGCAATTTTCCAAAATAACATTGGTTTCAGCATCTCTGTAAAGTATGTGTGTATTCACGCTCTGTCCTAAACGGCTTGTTGGAGCTCCTTCCCCCTCCCCCCCCCCGTGAGCCCAGTGTGCTCTGATTGGTCGGGAAGTTGCAAGGCTCGTTGCTGCGAGGAGCGGACAGGCTTCCGGGTCGGCGATACAGCGAGAACAAGCGAAACTCACCCTGAGCACACACACACTCACAGCCGAAGTAAAAACAATAAGTGTGGCTTGATATTGAGAAAGAAAAACGTTTATAACGCTGTGAGTCAATGGGTCTGCGGAGAGCATTTCTCCGCCATCCCAACTTAGCAGCCCGAAAAAGGTTTACCCATTTAAACAGTCGTGGTAGATACCTTGCTTGTTTTACACATCATAAATACACAAACAACAATGAATACTTACAGGTTGTGTACCCGAATCTGGTCCAAACAAAGTAGGAACAGCATCGTTCTTCAGTGCCCAAGCTGTACATATCCGGCATGAATCGCTGAAAGGTTTGTGAAGCTTTGTTTCGTGAAATGCTGGCAGAGGGTGTGGCCTCTGGGTGTTCACACGTCACAGTACCCAGGAAGCAAACAATGGAAATTGAGAAATCTGCAACGAGGCGTTCTGGGGCAGCATAGACTGTGTTAGAGTGTTACTCGCTACAGGGTGTACTTTGAGGGTTTTGACTCTGCAGACCGTTTACATGTCTTACCCTTAGTTTGTAATATCTGGAACAAACTCCCAGAAACCTGCAGGTCCGCTGCAACTCTGACTACTTTTAAATCTAGGCTGAAGACTTTTCTTTTTGTCGCTGCTTTTAATTGAAACTGAGCTGTTGTGTTCATCAGTAAAGTGGAATTTCTGTGTGAACTATTCATATCTTAAACTGCACTGTAACTTTTTATTCATGTACTTTTTATTCATGTTTATCTTATTATCTTTTACTGTTTTAAATGCCTTTGTCTGAATGTCTTTCATTTTTGTAAAGCACCTTGAATTGCCTTGTGTTGAAAGGTGCTATATAAATAAACTTGCCTTGCCTTGCCCCGGCTGATACTTCACTAAATCCACCGTTTTAATTGTTCCCTATATTGCCACTATGCCCTGAAAGGTGTCCTTGGGTGTTATGAAAGGCGCCCCCCAAATTAAATGTATTATTATTTATTTATTATTACATGCATAAAAACCTTCATAGCACACAAGGGGATGGGTAATAACCGGAAAAGCACGACATGGGCCCTTTAACTAACAGAGAAATTCAATAAGATGGCAACAAGTAATGGCACTTTGAGCTTCACATGCTGTATGAAAAGTGCTATACAAATAAAGCTTTATTATTATAATTATAAATGACAACAAACATATGTATAACATGATAGCTGGTGTTAGAGGAAGGCTCTTTGAAATCATATGATCAGGCTGGAGAAAGACAACGGTTGGGAGGCATGGACTATACGTGTAGGAGTGTGCAGTACTGAGGTCAACACTGCTTTTATTATCCCGTCAGCATGTTAAAATGGGATTAGAGAGTGTTTTAGGTTGAGGGTGACCTGCTGTACATCGACTCTGTCAACACTCTTACTGTCCAACAACCATCTAATCTGATATTCAGCAGCAAGCCAGACAGTCTGAGCCTCTATTCATACAGGGCAGACATTTTACGATATGTGTGCTTCATGCATAACACTATTATTAGACCATGTGCTACGGTAGACACTCTTATATTTTAAAGCTCACCCCGTGAAAGCTTGAACGGTGGCTGAAAAAACGATGTAGTTGCTGTCTTGACTGTGTTTTCACGGTGGTAAAAGTAGCCAAACAATCAATAAAACCTCTTGAATCCGCAGGGTAACTTCTCTACTGTATTTTCTCCAATATGTCCAAACACATGCAGACAGTTGTTAAGAAAGTACAATATTTCTCCTTTCATTATTGAGTAGGGGTGTCAAGATAAAGCGGTATTAAAGATAAGCCTGGCTGTGATCTTTAAACAATGATATTTGTATATTGTGTTGTAAATATTACACGTAATATTGTGTTAATACTGTAGTCAAGCACCTCTTAAAAATGTTGGTATCTTCCACCTTTTATTGTAAGTGTAATATGTAGTGTTGGATTCACACTAGTCTGGTCTTGATTCAGTCGCGCCCTGCCTTGATCTTGGTCTCGACCTCTTAAAGTCTTGGTCTTGTCTTGGTCTTGACCTCTTAAAGTCTTGGTCTTGTCTTAGTCTTGACCTCTTAAAGTATTGGTCTTGACCTCTTAAGGTCTTGTCTTGGTCTTGATGTCTTAAAGTGTTGGTCTTGTCTTGGTCTTGACCTCTTAAAGTCTTGGTCTTGTCTTGGTCTTGACCTCTTAAAGTATTGGTCTTGATCTCTTAAAGTATTGGTCTTGTCTTGGTCTTGACCTCTTAAAGTATTGGTCTTGTCTTGGTCTTGACCTCTTAAAGTATTGGTCTTGATCTCTTAAAGTATTGGTCTTGTATTGGTCTTGACCTCTTAAGGTCTTGTCTTGGTCTTGATCTCTTAAAGTATTGGTCTTGTCTTGGTCTTGACCTCTTAAAGTATTGGTCTTGATCTCTTAAAGTATTGGTCTTGTCTTGGTCTTGACCTCTTAAAGTATTGGTCTTGTCTTGGTCTTGACCTCTTAAAGTATTGGTCTTGATCTCTTAAAGTATTGGTCTTGTCTTGGTCTTGACCTCTTAAGGTCTTGTCTTGGTCTTGATCTCTTAAAGTATTGGTCTTGTCTTGGTCTTGATCTCTTAAGGTCTTGATCTCTTAAAGTCTTGGTCTTGTATTGGTCTTGACCTCTTAAGGTCTTGTCTTGGTCTTGATCTCTTAAAGTATTGGTCTTGTCTTGGTCTTGACCTCTTAAAGTATTGGTCTTGATCTCTTAAAGTCTTGGTCTTGTCTTGGTCTTGACCTCTTAAAGTATTGGTCTTGTCTTGGTCTTGATCTCTTAAAGTATTGGTCTTGTCTTAGTCTTTACCTCTTAAGGTCTTGGTCTTGATCTCTTAACGTCTTGTCTTGGTCTTGACCTCTTAAAGTCTTGTCTTGGTCTTGACCTCTTAAAGTATTGGTCTTGTCTTAGTCTTTACCTCTTAAGGTCTTGGCCTTGTCTTGGTCTTGATCTCTTAAAGTCTTGGCCTTGTCTTGGTCTTGATCTCTTAAAGTCTTTGTCTTGTCTTGGTCTTAACATCTTAATGTCTTGGGCTTGTCTTGGTCTTGACTTCTTAAAGTATTGGTCTTGTCTTGGCCTTGACCTTTTAAAGTATTGGTCTTGTCTTGGTCTTGATCTCTTAAGGTCTTGACCTCTTAAAGTATTGGTCTTGTCTTGGTCTTGACCTCTTAAAGTCTTGGTCTTGTCTTAGTCTTGATCTCTTAAAGTCTTGGTCTTGTCTTAGTCTTGATCTCTTAAGGTCTTGTCTTGGTCTTGATGTCTTAAAGTGTTGGTCTTGTCTTAGTCTTTATCTCTTAAAGTATTGGTCTTGTCTTGGTCTTGACCTCTTAAAGTCTTGGTCTTGTCTTAGTCTTTATCTCTTAAAGTATTGGTCTTGTCTTGGTCTTGACCTCTTAAAGTCTTGGTCTTGTCTTAGTCTTGACCTCTTAAGGTCTTGTCTTGGTCTTGATGTCTTAAAGTGTTGGTCTTGTCTTGGCCTTGACCTCTTAAGGTCTTGTCTTGGTCTCTACCTCTTAAAGTCTTGGTCTTGTCTTGGTCTTGACCTCTTAAAGTATTGGTCTTGTCTTAGTCTTTACCTCTTAAGGTCTTGGTCTTGATCTCTTAACGTCTTGTCTTGGTCTTGACCTCTTAAAGTCTTGTCTTGGTCTTGACCTCTTAAAGTATTGGTCTTGTCTTAGTCTTTACCTCTTAAGGTCTTGTCTTGGTCTTGATCTCTTAAAGACTTGGTCTTGTCTTGGTCTTGATCTCTTAAAGTATTGGTCTTGTCTTGGTCTTGATCTCTTAAAGTATTGGTCTTGTCTTGGTCTTGATCTCTTAAAGTATTGGTCTTGTCTTGGTCTTGACCTCTTAAAGTATTGGTCTTGATCTCTTAAAGTATTGGTCTTGTCTTGGTCTTGACCTCTTAAAGTATTGGTCTTGTCTTGGTCTTGACCTCTTAAAGTATTGGTCTTGATCTCTTAAAGTATTGGTCTTGTCTTGGTCTTGATCTCTTAAAGTATTGGTCTTGTCTTAGTCTTTACCTCTTAAGGTCTTGGTCTTGATCTCTTAACGTCTTGTCTTGGTCTTGACCTCTTAAAGTCTTGTCTTGGTCTTGACCTCTTAAAGTATTGGTCTTGTCTTAGTCTTTACCTCTTAAGGTCTTGGTCTTGATCTCTTAAAGTATTGGTCTTGTCTTGGTCTTGATCTCTTAAAGTATTGGTCTTGTCTTGGTCTTGACCTCTTAAAGTATTGGTCTTGATCTCTTAAAGTATTGGTCTTGTCTTGGTCTTGACCTCTTAAAGTATTGGTCTTGTCTTAGTCTTTACCTCTTAAGGTCTTGGTCTTGATCTCTTAACGTCTTGTCTTGGTCTTGACCTCTTAAAGTCTTGTCTTGGTCTTGACCTCTTAAAGTATTGGTCTTGTCTTAGTCTTTACCTCTTAAGGTCTTGTCTTGGTCTTGATCTCTTAAAGTATTGGTCTTGTCTTGGTCTTGATCTCTTAAGGTCTTTATCTCTTAAAGTCTTGGTCTTGTCTTGGTCTTGACCTCTTAAGGTCTTGTCTTGGTCTTGATCTCTTAAGGTCTTTATCTCTTAAAGTATTGGTCTTGTCTTGGTCTTGACCTCTTAAAGTATTGGTCTTGAGCTCTTAAAGTATTGGTCTTGTCTTAGTCTTTACCTCTTAAGGTCTTGTCTTGGTCTTGATCTCTTAAAGTATTGGTCTTGTCTTAGTCTTTACCTCTTAAGGTCTTGTCTTGGTCTTGATCTCTTAAAGTATTGGTCTTGTCTTGGTCTTGATCTCTTAAGGTCTTTATCTCTTAAAGTCTTGGTCTTGTCTTGGTCTTGACCTCTTAAGGTCTTGTCTTGGTCTTGATCTCTTAAGGTCTTTATCTCTTAAAGTATTGGTCTTGTCTTGGTCTTGACCTCTTAAAGTATTGGTCTTGATCTCTTAAAGTATTGGTCTTGTCTTAGTCTTTACCTCTTAAGGTCTTGTCTTGGTCTTGATCTCTTAAAGTATTGGTCTTGTCTTAGTCTTTACCTCTTAAGGTCTTGGTCTTGATCTCTTAACGTCTTGTCTTGGTCTTGACCTCTTAAAGTCTTGTCTTGGTCTTGACCTCTTAAAGTATTGGTCTTGTCTTAGTCTTTACCTCTTAAGGTCTTGTCTTGGTCTTGATCTCTTAAAGTATTGGTCTTGTCTTGGTCTTGACCTCTTAAAGTCTTGGCCTTGTCTTGGTCTTGATCTCTTAAAGTCTTTGTCTTGTCTTGGTCTTAACATCTTAATGTCTTGGGCTTGCCTTGGTCTTGATCTCTTAAAGTCTTGGCCTTGTCTTGGTCTTGATCTCTTAAAGTCTTGGCCTTGTCTTGGTCTTGATCTCTTAAAGTCTTTGTCTTGTCTTGGTCTTAACATCTTAATGTCTTGGGCTTGCCTTAGTCTCGACCTCTTAAAGTCTTGGTCTTGTCTTGGTCTTGACCTCTTAAAGTCTTGGTCTTGTCTTGGCCTTGACCTCTTAAAGTCTTGGTCTTGTCTTGGTCTTGATCTCTTAAGGTCTTGACCTCTTAAAGTATTGGTCTTGTCTTGGTCTTGACCTCTTAAAGTCTTGGTCTTGTCTTAGTCTTGATCTCTTAAAGTCTTCGTCTTGTCTTGGTCTTGACTTCTTAAAGTATTGGTCCTGTCTTGGTCATGACCTCTTAAAGTTTTGGTCTTGCCTTGGTCTTGACCTCTTAACGTCTTGGTCTTGTCTTGGTCTTGATCTCTAAAGTCTTGGTCTTGTCTTGGTCTTGATCTCTTAAAGTCTTGGGTTGCAGTTGAATAGTCCAAAAATCAGCTCCTATCGTCTATCCCTATCATCTATTCCTTGACCTCTGAGTGAAACGTCAAGGGGTTAAGGAATAGTGGAAAGGAGAATTCAAAAGGATTTAGGAGAAGAGACTGCAGTACTTTAGAGAATCCGACTGCACTTTCACTATCCGACATATTTATGATGCGCCTGCGTCTGCTGCTGTGGGGAAACTACAGTTTTCTATACAGCGGACTACATGGATGTATAATAAGAACGACGGACTACTGTAAACTCATATAGAGACTCTGCACCTCGCTCTGATGCTGTTGCTTTGCTTTATGAACGTGGACAACAGAGAAACATATTCTTCATGACCAAAGTTGGAATTGAAATACAAAAGGAGAGTGAAACTTATGCTCGTCACCCTCTCCCTCCGGTCCACATTAATACGTTGTAAATGTTTCATACAACCATAACATTCCATGGGTCCTTTATAATATACCTTTCTAAGAATGTCCACAATGTCCTCTGTCAAATAAATGTGGAAAAGCTACAAAATACAGCCTATATTCTACCCTTGGTAGCAGTTGCGGGGAATTGCCCAATACATGTTTTAATGTAAGTGAGTGTTGATGTGTCTGAGGTCTTTTCATTTATATACTTAATGCTATCTTTAAGAGAAAAGTTTGTGTTTTTACGGTTTTGAACTTAAACATATCAATTAGTCTCTGAGTTCAGCGTCCAAAGTGACAGTAGAGACTGTGGTTCAGTCCTGTCTAGACCCTTTTTGATTTAAAAAAAAGGTGCATTCATACACCGAGAATAGTCACTCATGGTCTCTTTGAGCTTTTTGCAGAGTGGGCAGCAAACCTCCATACATCCAGCATAATCATATGTTCTGTATGCCTGCACTGTTTACTGTATGAAAGCTCAGCTGTAAAAAGAGTATGGTTTCCTCTGAACACACACAGGAATGCATGCTTCATGAAAGAACAGATTTGTCAAGTAAAGTCATACTAGGCTGATGTTTGACATGCTGTAGAATGAACACACACACACAACCACATTTACCCTCATTGCTCTGGCCCTGTTCTATTTTACAAGTCCTTAGTTAATTTAATTAGTGGCATACGCATATACGCACAGACTTAAGAAGTGTAAGCTCAAAGATTGACATATTGACCTGCTATACCCTCCTGGGACCCAGCCCATTGAAAATGTCCACTGTACATTTTGTTAACATGCATCTCCTTTTACTCTTTTGAGCTACTCTATCAATCCCTGATGTGCTGTACAGAGGACATCCTGGTCTTTCCAGTGATATGTCATTGGTTAAAATTGCATGCTGGGAAGTTCCTCTTTCTTTTCATCCAGAATGGCTGGCATACGAAAAACTAAATTGTATAGAAGCAGGAGGAGAAGTCAAATATTGTTGAATAATTGTCATTTTTACCATGAAAATCATATTCTTGTTTATTAACATGTGAGGAACTATATAGTTAGTTCTGAAAGCAATTAAATAATTCAAGTTTTCAAATAACAGCCCTTTTATAAATGTCCATTCTAGTGGACGTCAGGACCGTCTTCATGGACTTTATGACTCAATATTGTTGCAGGAGACGGAACTGAAGCAGAAATGTTCTGTACCAGATAGTTCAGGGAGATTAAGATGTTGAGCTCTCAGATGATGAGAGAGATGAGCCTTTCACACCTGGGATAGAAGAGGGTCAAGAAGAAGGGGGGGAAAGATGCGGGAGGCTCCATGAGCGCACAGATAGATACATAAAGACAGATAGGGACGAGCTGGAAAGACATGGCCCCCTGTGGGCCAAGAGTAGCACGTATGTCTTATTGTTGTTTTTATTTTAAGTGGAGCCATGAAACATGAGAATTGCCTCAGGAATGCAAGCTTTGTTTCTATGAGCAGGTCAAATGGAGACCACATCCATAAAACTAGTCCAGATGACCCTACAGCCCGTGCTGACTGGAGTCAGTGAGGTACTTTCCCACTACATCGACTACAAAGTCTTTGAAGATCTGGAAAGATTCACCAAAAAACAAGCTAGTTTTTTATTGACCAAATAAACAGCAATGTTCAGATCAATTACTTATTCATGTTTTAAATAAAGGTGAATGTATTATTGTATTAATATCACTCTATAACCATAATACGTTACATAGTCCATCTGTTAATTTTGGCTGTCTTTTGAAACTAATGGTCCCGACGTCCTCTACAGTGGACATACTGTAACATTTAAAATAAAATAAAAAAAGTCTAAATTGCAAGATATTTTTTTAACCCTAAATATGTAGGAAATCACAAAAAAAAAAGGAGATTGGAAGACACTTTGTTTTCCTCGGGTTCCAGGAGGATAAAGAAGTCAAGTCATTGATACACGGTAGCTAGGTAAAAATTATAATTAAAACAATTCAAATAGATCAATGGTGACAAAATAAACCAGATTTTTTTTTTTTAATTGTTAGCTTTTCCCAGTACATAGACTACAGGTCTTTGAAGATCTTAGCTAAAAGGAAAGGATAGATGCTTCAACTATAAGCTAACAATATAAAACCAGGGTTGCCAACTTTGGGCACCTGGCGGGAGGGAGATTTTGATATCATGGGTTTAATTACACATATGCACTAAATGACTGCTATCGTGTCAGTAGCGGGACCTTAGCATATATATAGGATATATACAAATACACAATATTGGACACAGACTATAAAGGGCACACAGTTTAATTCACTAATGAAAGTCAAACACATATTTGTTTCCACTGTTTTATTGTGTGCCTGTCGCGATAAGCAAATAATTGACTTATCGTACGATAAATAAAAATGAACTTCATACATTTACATTTACATGAGGATGTGACTAGCAGTTTGAAAGGATGTACTTGAACTATTATTATATACTATCATTATGTCAGTGGTCTAAAATGGTCATACAACGGTGCCGACAATATTATCGTGTATCGCAATCATTTCTGGGAAAATGTATCTTACTAAATTAATTATCGTGAGAGGCCTATAGTTAAATATTTGTATTGTTTAGCACCGTTTCTGGTGGTTTGGGTTATCAATAAACATCATTAGCATGTTAGCATGTTAGCATGGCGTATTTGATTTGTGGTGCGATTACATTTATGAAACCAGTGGCGATCCTAGAGTCGGTGGGGGCCCCTCGAACCAGATTTTCATCAACACGCTCAGCCGACAGCTCCCCGGAGCGGAACAGGGCAACAACAGTTAAGATGAGAAGCAGCATTTTACGCCGCGCTTTGCATGGGGCCGCCTTGAGGGGGTTTCCCGACATGTCGTTGCAGTAAATTAAAGGGTGTATCATGTTGTCGTTGCGGTGGACCTTCTTAATCTACCTTCTTTGGGGGCCTCCTTCTGGTCCGGGGCCCCAAGCAGTTGCCTGCCTTGCCTGTTCGCAAGGTGCGCCCCTGTATGAAACAGGCTGTTCCTACAGACGGGTAATCCAGGGTGCAAAGACAGCAGCCTGTGTTGTTCACAAGACTACTTTCTATTAAAGAGGCGTATCCATTGTACTCTGCTTTAGGAGAAGATGCAGATGGTTACTGAAGTTGACAAATGTGCAGCATATGATCAAAACAGCTATAAACCAATGCACAAAACGATTAGAAAACTAAAACACTTCTTATCACCATCAGTGTGAAACTTCCAATTTAACATTATTTGAAGAAAGGACATTATTGGACAAGCTACCGAAAGGATAGATATTTAACTAGAAAGGCACTTGTAAGAGCTCCACAAAGACGAAATAAAGCTGGTAATATGTGACGCTATACCTGTAGAAGTCTGTGTTTGTTTAGTTAAGCATTCTTTAATGAAATTCCCCAATGATGTTAGTACCAATCAGCGCTCTGTGTTGTGGCGTCAGAACGCTTCCAAACAAGTGAATCCTCGATCCTCCCTTGGATTCACATGTTCCACACGTAGGTGGATCATTACAGCGAAACTTTCAGTGTCATTATTTCACCACAGTTTAGATCAGGGGTTCTCAAAGTGCGGCCCGCGGGCCAATGGCGGCCCTCGGAAATGTTTCTGGCGGCCCGCGATAGTTAATGTGACACGCTGAAATGCATGCGTTATATTTTAATCCTCCATGGTTGTATCTAGTAAGAATTAGAATGGAATTTAAGAATGGTAAAACTGCGCCCCCTGGGTTGTCATTCCTAAATAATGAATGACAGCTTGTGGAAAGTTTGCTAGACTACTGGTTGCATGGCAACTAGGCATCTCGCGAGTTGCGGTTAAGTGGAAAATCTGTTGTAAGTTATCAGAATCAGAAACGGGAGTCAGCTAGCGATTCTAGCTAGTCACTGTCTGTAGATAACCCAACTTTGTGTCCTCTGTAAGTTCTTAATGTATACTGTATAATTGGTTAGTACAATAAAGAAAGGATTTGTTTTGGAATTATTTTGTGTTCCGTTTTTTCTTGGGCGGCCCTCAATCCAATATTGGGTACCTACATTGGCCCTCACTCATCAAAACTTTGAGAACCCCTGGTTTAGATGTTCTGACCAGGCGAGGAACATTTCATATTATCTTAAATGTTAACAACACATCATTATGGCAATTAAATATGGGTTTTTTCAGTCATCTCTTCCAAAAAATATATGTATAGGAAGTTTTAAGGCAACTTTTCTACTTACATACCTGGTGTTAATCAGATTAATCAAAGTATAAGACTGTTTATTTTAAGGATAAGAAGGAAGTTAGTTAAAATAACGTATACTGAAGATAATGGGAAATGTAATGTTTTGGGAAGAAAGACGACACCTACTCTTTTGGTGTTAAAATACCATCATTTTCACACCCAACGATGTCCTAAAGCCAAACACCTGATCAAACTAATTATTTTCCTAAACACTTTTACAGTATTGAACCTACAATGTCTTCTAACTCAATCAAAGCTTCAATTTATATACCCGAAAGAAGACGTGGCTTGTATTCACGTTCATGTTGTTTGTTTTCTTGGTTCTAGTTAATCCATCTATATCTATACCAGTAATAATCTAATCCCACACGGGGAAAACAGCTTCTCACATGGACTCACAACAAGCAGATCGTCGCCTCTCAAAGCTGGGGGCAGGCGTGCGGAGGTTTAAGAGGAATTAGCCAGATTAATCTTTGACATTCTCTTCTCATTGGGTGATGTGAACAAGGACAATTAGACTCTAAGGGGGGGTTGTGAGAGGTTTTCTAGATTTTTCTGGGGGGGCCCATGTGACTGGAAAGAGGAGGATGTTGGGATTAGAGAAGATATAAAAGCACAACACAGGATTGCGCATGTCAATAACTCAAAGAGAATAGAGAAGCTGATCGGCGGTGGCCTCTTGGGATATCTGTGACAACAGGTGAGAGAAAACTAATGCGGGATATTGAGAGTCCAATTAGACATTAGATGAGGATGAATAAGAGTGGGAAATGGCTAAAACTGTAATAACTTGAATGCAAACTGTAAAGAAGAGAAGAATGGCTTAAGACTGTCTTGGCTGGCAATATGGTTTGATGCTGGACTTTAAATGGCTTAAGGTGGATTGAAAACGGTTGGTTGGAGAATAGATAAAGTCACGTTTACATGTGCAATTGAAGAAGAAAGGCAGTAGTACAAAGTTGAAGTCGGTGACAGGTGTGTGTTTTTTCTATTACCCTCTCGTAAAGAGGATTAACATTAAGGGGTTTGTTAAGGGCTTTTTTGTTTTCCTTATTGTGTTTCCACGCAGAATCATAGGAAGATAAAACCTCAATCTAGATCTGTTACTGCTAATGCAACCAATGCTTGTGTTTCAATTTAAAGCAGGGTTGGTTTTCCATCACAGACACATTGCTGTAATGGGATTAGCAGGTCGGACGTCAAAGGAAGTTGAAATTGTGGAGATGTTAACGTTCGCTTATGATCAAGTTTCAAGATTCAAGGCTTTTATTGTCATGATGTGTGCAGCTACAGTGTAGTTATGACAATGAAAAGCTTAGGTCACAGGCTCCTCCACAGTGCAACACAATCACAGATAAAATAGTACAAGTAAATAGAATATAATAGAAACAGATGATAAAAACTGTGCAGAATAGTCTAGTAATTGGAATATTGATATATGTGAGTTGCAAACAGATGAATGTTATGTATGATCTTGTGACTTTATTAGCAAGTGTTATAAGTAACATCATCAGGGGGTCTTATGGCGCATTTCCACTACAGCGCGGAGCTCGCTTTAAGCGTGCCGTTTTTGGTTGCGTTTCCACTTGGCGTAGTTCCGGCTAGCGGGTACTTTTTCACAGTTTTCTGGCCCCCATAAAATCGAGGTTCTTTCCGGGCCAACCAGGCTGAGTCGGGCTGAGCATGCTAAACTAGAGAGAGAATCGCTGGCAAGGGGGCTACAACTACAACAAGATGAACATATTTGACCGTGATTTAATTGTAATACACGTTTCAAAATGATGCCGAAGCAACAACATACTGATACCGGTTAGTAAAAACCATGAATTAATGCTTTGACAAGTCTGCAGACAGACGGCAGGCGGAACACCTTTTAAATGCGTGTTGTCTAAATGTAGCTTGGCTAAGCTAACGCAGTATATGCTCCGACCGTCCACACACACAGCAACGGCCTATACAGACACAAATAAAGCAGCGACTGTATTCTCCATGACACAGACAGTCTGTGGTTTGTACTTGTTTAACGTTTGTCTAGTTTCTGAACAGATACGAGGAGCTGTGAGCTTGAGTGCTAACAGCTAATGTTGGTTTTGTGGTTCTCATTGAAGATGACGTCACGGCTCCGCCTACACTGCGTTACTATAGTTACTGCCCCAGCTACTAAACTGCAATGGAAACGCAGCATAAAGTGAGCGTGTCCTAACGAGGCCCTGAAAAGGCTGAGGTACGAAAGCATGTCCGTGATTTCTGAGAAGGGCAATTAGCCGTCTGCGCCATCAGAGCGGGATTAAAGCTAATCTGGCTGTAGGAACTAATCTATGTAATCTCCGTTGATTAGCATTGAAAGCTGGGAGGAAACAGGATTAGCAGAGGGCATCAGAGGGGGGGTAGATGTAGAGTAAATGTCAGTTTGGTGACCCTTGCCTTCTGTCTTTTCAGAGACCCTCAGCAGACATGAACAGCGCCCCGCCTGCAGGAAGTGCTCTGGCCCCTGGGAGCACAACGGGCCCCACCACGCCCAAAAAGGGACCCCCCAAATTCAAGCAAAGGCAGACGCGTACATTCAAGAGCAAGGCACCGAAGCCAGGCCAGAAAGGGTAAGAGCACCAACTCATATTGAAAGTCAAAGTCAACTTTATTGTCAGTCTTTCAGTTTGTGTGGAGCAATCAAAATGATTGTTTCCCACAATCCCGAATACAAAAACAAATATACAAATATGTAGATAGGCTATCTATATATACAAAATGAAAGACACATTCATACATATGCACACATTAAGACCTAAATAAAAGCACAACAATCAGTATATACAAAATAAGTCACTTCAATATCTTTGAAAATGAATGAATATCCGCTCGTTGTACACCCGTTTTTAAAGCATGTGGGTGCAGTAAATGCAACCAAATCAAAGCAAGGCAAGTTTCTTTCTGTAGCACCATTACATGCTTTTGTAGTGACCACGATATCCATTTGTTTTAGTCTTTGATTCACTGGGCCGATGAAAAGTCGCTTGTTGTTGAGAGAAAAAATACAATAAATGTCCAGATGCGATTGAAAAGTGAAATATGCTTGTTTATTCCAAAAAGGCAGTGAAAAAAAAAAAATTTTTTATCTAAAATGATAAATTAATATAAACTAGTAGCAGTATTCTGAAATCTATTAAAGGTCACCTATTATGCAGAATCCACTTGTCTCTTCTACATCAACATGTGTCCCCTCTTCTTCATGTCTCTTCTACATCAACATGTGTCCCCTCTTCTTCATCAACATGTGTCCCCTCTTCTTCATGTCTCTTCTACATCAACATGTGTCCCCTCTTCTTCATGTCTCTTCTACATCAACATGTGTCCCCTCTTCTTCATGTCTCTTCTACATCAACATGTGTCCCCTCTTCTTCATCAACATGTGTCCCCTCTTCTTCATGTCTCTTCTACATCAACATGTGTCCCCTCTTCTTCATGTCTCTTCTACATCAACATGTGTCCCCTCTTCTTCATGTCTCTTCTACATCAACATGTGTCCCCTCTTCTTCATCAACATGTGTCCCCTCTTCTTCATGTCTCTTCTACATCAACATGTGTCCCCTCTTCTTCATGTCTCTTCTACATCAACATGTGTCCCCTCTTCTTCATGTCTCTTCTACATCAACATGTGTCCCCTCTTCTTCACGTCTCTTCTACATCAACATGTGTCCCCTCTTCTTCATGTCTCTTCTCCATCAACATGTGTCCCCTCTTCTTCATGTCTCTTCTACATCAACATGTGTCCCCTCTTCTTCATGTCTCTTCTTCATCAACATGTGTCCCCTCTTCTTCATGTCTCTTCTACATCAACATGTGTCCCCTCTTCTCCATGTCTCTTCCACATCAACATGTGTCCCCTCTTCTTCATGTCTCTTCTACATCAACATGTGTCCCCTCTTCTTCATGTCTCTTCTACATCAACATGTGTCCCCTCTTCTTCATGTCTCTTCTACATCAACATGTGTCCCCTCTTCTTCATGTCTCTTCTACATCAACATGTGTCCCCTCTTCTTCATGTCTCTTCTACATCACCATGTGTCCCCTCTGTGGAAAGAGACTCTGAAAGTTTCAGGAACAAAGATTCTCTCTCTTTTTGATCCATTTCTATAAAAACCTGTCTGAAAATGAGCTGATCAGATTTTGGCCACTTGATGTCATAACGATGTTTTGTCTTGAGTAACCATTAGCCAATCAGCAACCAAGGTACCCCCCCCTTATCACCTGAATCTCCTCTAGAGCTCCATTGAGTTCTTTGTAACCAAATGTCTCTCAGAGGGGCGTGGGGAGGGGCTCCTTATCTTCATCTAAAGTAACATACAGCGAATCAGCACTTTGGAAACAGGGCTGAAACAGAGGGGGTTATGGGTAATGCTGCGATGATCTGTTTGGTGTTTCAGCCAATCAGAGACAGGCTCTGTGTATATCTGAGACCTGTGATATATTGATGAAGAACAGTACAATAGGGGACCTCTAAATCACCTCCTGCTTGTGTTCTGTCCTCCAGATTTGGCGATGATATCCCCGGCATGGAGGGTCTCGGCACAGACATCACGGTGGTTTGCCCCTGGGAAGCCTTCGGCGACATGGAGCTCAGCGACTTGGCCAAATACGGCATCATCTAAACCTGCTGCCTTCCTCTCCTTCCTGCACCTTTCCTGCGTCTAATCCCCTCCTCGGCACGCCGCGATAAGGCTGCCCGAGAACCCCCCTAATGCCCTCTCGTCTAACTACCTCATGCTTCGCTCCACTAAGTGGATAGAAAAGCATAAATATGGAGTTATTTTTCTATTATTACATAATTACTGTTTATATTATATATATATATATATAGTTGAAATGAGAAGACGAGAAAAACCACCTACGTTATTCCCCTCATCCATCTTTGATAGTCCTTTCCTTTCCACCTCTCCCCCTTCGATACTCCTCGCCCACGGCAATGGACGCAAGCAAAACACGAGTCATTACTAGAGTGTATTTGCTTTTAGCTGTCTATAAAAATGTAAATATTTTGTTCTCAGCATTTTGACCTTGTACTTCCATCCTACCTTTTGTACTTCCTCCTGCTTTTATTTTGCGTTGTATTTTGTACTCCTTGTGAACACAAGGTTACCGTGAACACCAGGGGATGCAAGGAGAGCGTGCAATATTGCTGTAACGGTGAAAACTACAACGGGTTTTTCACTTGAGGATTAACTCCCTTTATCCCAAGTCTATCTCCTTGCTGCGATCTGAACCCATGTCCCTCTCCTTACAACACCACACGTAATGCACTGTGAACGGTCCTGATAGCTGCAGTAAAATTAGAATATTTTAATTAATCCTGTTGTCTGTGTCTTTTATTTCTGGAACACGTCACAATGATGGAAGGTTTTAAACATATGAAACTATCATGACTAACAAGGGCCTTGGGTCAGAAACACGATGACTCTCATTCCCGGCAGTCTTCTAATTGGAATTGATGACATTTCCTTCTGTGTCTCCTGGCCACAATGATGTCCGAGTACATCTAATAATAATTACCGCTCACTTTAAGGCTTCCTGACATCAACACACTCCGACAAGGCTCTCTGTTGGAAAAGGAAAACAACAAGAAATGATATCAACAGTTCTTTATCATCTCACGTAGAACAATAAATGATAGCAAGTGTAAGATCCATCTCACTGATCAAACCCCTGATTGCTGTCAGACAGTAAGTTCTGGGACCATCGTATCACAGACATTATTAATCGTATTTTTATATAGACTCATATAATCCTTTTCTACTGAACTTTAACGAGAGTCTCCACCCACGCTAACAGCAACGACCGAGCTAAAAGCTAACAACAGCATGCTAGCATCCTCACAGAGACAATGCTAACATGTTTAGCATTTTAGTTTAATCAAATCAAGTTTTATTTATATAGCACATTTATAAACGATTTTTGGTGGAGCCAAAGTGCTGGACATATAATAAAAATAGCCTACAGTAGAGACACTTTGCAGCAAATACAACAGCACAGATTGTCAGAATATCAGTATGAGAAAAACGACACCCTCTGTCCTTAGACCCTCTGTCCTTAGACCCTCTGTCCTTAGACCCTCTGTCCTTAGACCCTCACATCGTACAAGGAAACACTTCCGGAGAAAACCCACAGTTTAAAGGGAACATGGGAGAAACCTCAGGGAGAGCAGCGGAGGAGGGATCCCTCTCCAGGACGGACAGACGTGCAATAGATGCCGTGTGTGAATCCAAGAGATAATACATTTTACAACATATAGACCGAATGTTAGGAAATGCATGTGTCTGTAATGAGAAGATGAATCCACGAGGATGTCAGCTACAATCCTGAGGAAGCCATCAGGGAAGCAGCATGACGAGACCCAAGGCAGGACCGCAGAGACGGGTTCAGCCACGACCCGAAGTCCACGACTTAATCCAGAACTCAGGATAGAGGATCCAAGACACAGGACTACAGCAAGAGGATCAGCCTCGACTCCGGATCCCGGCGTAGATATAGATACAAAACAAGAAAAGAGATTTGTCTGGGTTAATCGGAACAAGAGAATACACAGACAGAGACAGAGAGGGAGAAGGTCATTGGATAAAAGTTATTCTTGATGACCCTCTAGAAAGATCTCATGAACTTCCCCACTCAATCTATCAAGACCCGAGCACTTCTATTAGAAGTCCAAGGTAAAGGCACAGGCCGGCGCATCCCGCTCATGGAATCCGTCACCATATGAACTCTGACCCCTCAAGTGTACAAGGGAAGAGACACCAGCTCCTTTTTAGAATAGTATGTCTTCTCTTCTCAGAGAAACAAGGGTATGAGAAGAACAGCCAGAAACAGGAAGAGAGGCAGAACGTGACTACGTGAATGCACTCTCCTAAATATTAAACGAGTAAGAGGTGAAGAAACACAAAGCCAAACATTGAAATTAAAAGGCGCCATCATGCTTCCTCTTAGAATAGGGTGGAAATTATGAAGACCCAAATTATGAAGAGGGGACATGGGATACTGGTGAAGAGGGACAACAGTGAAAAGGCCCAACGTATCCAACGTACTAGCACTCTCCAAAGAGACAGAAAGTCAAAGTATACGCCGAGAGGCACAACGTGACTACGTAAATGCACTCTCCTGTATAAATTAGTTCAAGGGAAAGAGGGTGAAAAACTAAACTAGTCAAAAGCAGGAAGTAGAGAGGCCTAAGTGCCCTCTCCTAGATTCAGTTAAAGGAAAGAACTGGGGAACAAACAAGTACAGGAGGAAAGGCCCAACGAGTCAACGTCGACACACTCTCCTAGAATAGTTCAAGGTAAACGGGGTAGGAAGAATATAGTGAGAAACGGAGCTGAAAAGGCGTTCCCTCTAGTCCAGGGTGAACATGTAGGATAAGAACCAGAGATAGAGAGCACAACGACCTATCTCTTCGTCAGATGCACTCCCCCGTCTGGATGAGCGACTCTGTGCCCCATCCCCCTCTACCGGACCTTATGTCCGCAGAGGGAGAGGCGAGGGATCAAGCCCAAGGGGGGGTTTAGGGTTTTAAAAGAAAACCCCGCAGAGATCCAAAAATCGATGAAGAAGTAATTACAAAACGGTTTATAAAACCAAGAGGTTATTCCTCATATTTCTAAAATGTTCTAATCTGATTCAGGGTTATACCAACTCGGCTCCGAGCAACCGGACGCAGCAACCGGTCAGTCCAGTCAGAACCTTCGTTTAGCATGTTATTAGCTCCTAACACAGTGGAGAGTTGACGAATGTCTTGAGTTTTCCAGTGTAGGTGGACACACCCTTTTTGAATGATATCAACCCAAAACATGGGCGTTAGCGGTGGATATGAGCGTTGTATGCATGGTTTAGAGGAGGCCTAACCCCTAGTTTCCACCGGGTCCGTCCGCGGCGCATTACGGCTGCGCCGCAGGTTTGGTCCGGCCTCCTCCGGCGTCGTACCCTACCGGGCGCGTTTCACGAGCGTTTCAGAAGCATGAAGCGGAGCGTTGTGCATGCCGGCTCGCAGTTCTTGTTGATTTGGGCATATTTCCTGGACATTTGTACTTCCACAAGAAAGTAAGTAGGCTACGTAGTTAAATGGTTTATTTTTGTGTCTGTTTAAATCGTGTTTATTGTTATTTCCTATTTTGTTGTGTTGTAGACTACAGACATAATTAATAATAATTGTAATAGTCCAGTTAAAAAAAAATGAATCGAAGATGGGTTACTGTATTTTAGTGGTAAAAAAAATGCATTCATCATCATAATTATTCTATATAATGTACACACAGTGCCTGTAAACCCAAGGAGAACGCTGGTGTTGTGTCATAAAATCAAGTGTTTTTCCACTTCCAATATAAAAACGTCGTCGTCCATTGTGCGCGTCGTTGTGGAGACGATGTAGTGATGTGAAGGGGGGTCTGCAAATTAGTTTATTTGGGGGGTGGGCCGAATGCTTTCACCGTTCCACTTCCTGCCCGACATTACCTTACGGCTGCGTCACGTCGAAAAATAGACTTCAATCCTATTTCGAGCGGTGGCAGTGATATCTAGCAGCTGTAGTTTAATGAAGAGGTCCGCTGACGACACATAGAGATTGATAAATTACGCTTAGGGTTTGTGGGAGAAAGCGGAAAGGAATGATGAATGAATCAAACTAAAGACTTAACTGACGTATCTTATGTAGCGTACTTTAACCCATGATCTTTTAACTAAAACTAGCCATGTAGATTTGGCTTGTAACTGAAAACTGAAACCTAATGAAACTGCCACCCTGTCATAATGTTCGTAATGCACTTACTTCCCTATTGGTTGGTTTAGTTTTCCCTTTCTGAAGTCTTAAAGTAGTACTTCTAATGTCCTTTAATAGGGAAATGCATCAAACCTGCAATAACTACAATGGCCAACAGGGGGCGACACAACTAGTCTGGGAAAGAAATACAGATTATAGAGAAGTTTATGAGTAAGACACTCTTTCACTCGTGATTTATAACCTCAGTTAACCTTTCCTGGATGACTTAAAGGTCTTAATTTCTTAACACTACCACTTCTGTGAACATCCTTTTTACACTTGCTATGTTTCCATTTAGACTCATTTTGAAGTATCCCAGTGGAAGTTTATTCACTCTGAACCAGTTGATTAAGACGCCAATAATCATAGTCAATTTCAAAGTAGTCAAAACAACTTCTAATGTCCTTTATAGGGAAATGCATCCAACCTGCAATACTTCCAATGGCCAACAGGGGGTGACACAACTAGTCTGGGAAAGAAATACAGATTGTTGAGAAGTCTGTGGGTCCTTCTCAGGTCGATTATTTTCATTTCCTCGCTCCTCGGTCTCGGTATCGCCGGAAGTTGATTTGTCTGCGCCATCTTGAGTACCGTCCCATGGCGCTTATTTCTGCTGGAGGAGCGAGGATCGAGTATCGAGGAGCGAGGATCGATATTCGAGGAATCACCAAACCATCCTCCGATGAAATCCACAGATACTCGCGCCGCCCCCTTACTGTGTATCGCTCACTGATTGGACGATGCAGCGCATGCCCTGATCTGATGCTTCTTGACATGAGAGCAGTTTCCCAGCGGAGTGAAGAAAACACATGAACCTCACGAGAGTCACTCCTCAGTTTATACCGTGTTTTGTTTCAATTCATGTTTCATTTAGTTACAAATATGTGATCTGAACAACAAAGTGGTCAAAAAATGTTTTATTCATTTATTGGAAACATTTTCAAGATCGCTTTTTTTCGTTTATACATTTTAAGAATGGCATTTATCTTTTTTGAGAATTTGTTCTTATTTTATTTAATGTATTTGGGTCGACAACAGATGATACAAATGTTTGTGTCAGTAAATGTGTGCTAACAGAGGCGGGGGTGTGTGTGGAAATAACGGGGACAGAGCTGCTGTCAGACGATCAGCTGCGCGGCGTCATCACATCGGACGTCGCTTCACGTGACGCTCCGGAGGAAAGGACGTCCCATTGCTCTTAAAACTCATTTCCCTGCTTCTCGTGGTTTCCTTGCGTCCCTCCATGCTTCCCTGGTGGGAGGGACTAGTCGCAGGGAAGCGACGCAAGTGAGGGACCTGAGAAGGACCCACAGTGAGTAAGACACTCTGGGTGTTTCTCAATCTCGAGTAAAGCTGCTCCAGAGCCAATATTTCAAGCCTACTAGGTCATCGAGTGCCGCCGAAGGACTGTTCCAATGTCCAGCATACTTAGAATTCTACCGAGCCCGGCCTACTTCGTTTGGAGATATTTCGAGGCTGCACATGTGTAGACTCCGCGGTCTTAAAATCCCCACAATGCTTTGCGCACGGACCAATTTCCAAATCTTTGGCGGAAATAGCGCTCCATTTAAGGCGGGGCCTCGCATATAGCGCACACCTGTTAGCCACTCTCTCCAACGGTTTCAACATAAACTGTACCGAAAATAAATACCTCACGATGTCTATCTAATTATGAACTTGCTTTACTTTCACAGAACACATTTTTGGTGAAAACAAAGTAACATATTTACCAACACATGTTCGACGCCACTATACTTACATTTAAATGTGTGCTGCGTCGGTTCAGCCATTCTCCGCAAGGGTCTTTGAAATTGGTCCGTGCGCAAAGCATTGTGGGGATTTTAAGGACGCAAAGTCTACCCATGTGCAGCCTCGAAATGTCCCCCAAACCAAGGACGCGGCCTCGGTAGAATTCCAATCTCCAAGTATGCTGGATATTGGAACAGTCCTTCGGCGGCACTCGATGACGTAGCATCCTTGAAATATTGGCTTGGAAGCCAAAATCCTCGCGATTGAGAAACGGCCAGTAACTCGGAGGACATGTGCTACCAAGCAAGCGTCCTCGACATTGAGAAACACCCTCTTTCTCCTGATTTATAACCTCAGTTAACATTTCCTGGATAACTTTATGGTCTTCATTTTTTAACACTTCTGTCAACATCCTTTTGAGCTTCTGTCAGTATCCCAGTATAAGTGTATTCACACTGAACCAGTCCATTAAGATGCCAATAATTCAATTCTTCCAAATGTGTACTTAAAATTCACTTAACATTGAATTAATGGAATACTGTTGTTCTGTGGGATTGCTATGGTTCCTCTTTCAACGTTACGACCCCCTATCATCCCTGTCTGAGAATCTGAGCACCAACGCTTCACGTCTTTCCATTTCAACCCGACATGATGACAGTTATTGTGTGGGAAACTTCCAATACATGACGTCATGCTTAAATTCCTCTGGGATTAGGCAACACTTAAGGGAGGAGACTCTACCGTTAAAATATTCACTACATAGATATTTGTACATACTACACACACACACACACACACACACACACACACACACACACACACACACACACACACACACACACACACACACACACACACACACACACACACACACACACACACACACACACACACACACACACACACACACACACAGCTCCTACATCTTGATGATTAAAAGAGATAAAGTTATGTTTCACATGACAAAGGGACGCTACAGTTGAAGAATGACTTAACCGAACACACCCTATTGACTCTGTGCTTGTACGGGCACGAGTGGAGGGTTTACGTACGGGCTTGTTGAGGAGTTGAAAGATATCTCTTCTTCCTGACGCAACTCCTCCCGAGGCGGAATCACCGATCCCAAAGGTTGTTGCTATGGTATCGCAGTAACTAAGGTGACGGCCGTTTCTGTTTCTGCACCCAAAGGAGATTGGGATGAGTAATCTGGACCCTCACCTGCAGGTTTGGGGAGTTACAGAGTACATGTAACTGGGTTAGGTAGACAAGATGCAAGAATAAATTACTGTATTCCCTTACGGTTACATTCAGAACATCAGATTACTGTCTGAAAAAACGGGATTACAAGCGAAACATAAATGTATTACAGGTAGACGTACTGCCTGGAAGGTCTCTGGTTTTCATTTAGCCTACTTTTTATTCTTTAGTTAAAAAATCTATACATATATAATTTACTTTGCTTTTTATACATGTTTCAAACCAAAACAGCCTTTGTAAACTTGACTATTTTGTAGACCTAGCCTTCAATTCAACACATTTTTAAATAAAATATCCAGTTTTCTTACATTGTTGTTGTCTTACATAATACACTGAAGTAAAAAACACCTTATTGTTATTTATTTTCTCTTGTATTTATTTGCATTGCATTTAATCGTCAGGTAATCCAAAAGTAACGAAAAGTAATCAGGTTACATTCCTTTTATTTTAGATTAGATTACTGATTACATTTCTAAACGTGTAGCTAGTAGTTGTAGCCTAATTTATATACTATCCTATATATAAACTATATACAACAACGATGTTAATATGGGATGTGTTTCTGCTACTAGTATGAGTACATATTCATGTGTGAACACACTGCTGCATCGTCTCTCTCTGTGTGTGTGTGTGTGTGTGTGTGTGTGTGTGTGTGTGTGTGTGTGTGTGTGTGTGTGTGTGTGTGTGTGTGTGTGTGTGTGTGTGTGTGTGTGTGGGTGTGTGTGTTGTGTGTGTG